>NC_080182.1:29268556-29363556 GCF_950295315.1 Erinaceus europaeus
GGTTAGTTCCAAATTGCCCCACCAACCACCGTCTATTCCACCAGAGGACTTAGTGCCCCTCCCTCGCCCTTCTGAGTCTCCATACCGGCTGCCCTGACCACCGTCACTGAGGACTCGCCCTGCTCCAGCCTCGGCCTTGGCTGGTCTTCTTTTTGTTTTTATTTTCCCTTTTGTTGCCCTTGTTGTTTTTTATTGTTGTACTTGTTATTCTTGTTATTGATGTCATTGTTGTTGGATAGGACAGAGAGAAATGGAGAGAGGAGGGGAAGACAGAGAGGGGGAGAGAAAGACAGACACCTGCAGACCTGCTTCATCGCCTGTGAAATGACTCGCCTGCAGGTGGGGAGCCGGGGGCTTGAACCAGGATCCTTATGCCGGTCCTTGCGCTTTGTGCCACCTGCGCTTAACCCGCTGCGCTATTGTCTGACTCCCTTTGGCTTGTCTTCTTGAGCCGTCTGTGTGCAATGAGCTTGGCTGAAGTCCATCCTCGGGGCTGATCCCGCTCTGGTTCCTCCCACACTGCAGCACAGGGTGCTGTGTCCCTGTGTCCCTGTGTCCCCGGCCGAGCTCCACTCCCTTGTCCCTTGTGCACACACACAGCTCCTCTGGCCACCCCCTGCCAGAGGACACTTGGGTTGCTTCCTGGGGTGGCTGTTACAGGCAGCCCTGCCATGAGCCTGGCTGTGCGCAGGTCTCTGGGCGGTGTGCCCCTGCTTCTTTGAACAAACCTGTTACTGGCGTGGAATGTCTGTTTACATGAATGTCTTCAGGAAGCTCCCAAGTGTGTCCTGTAGGGGCTGCACTAATCAGCAGCCTTCCCTACCCGCAGTGCAGGAGGGCTCCCCCCTCACATCCTGGCCAGCACTTGTTTTAAGTTTTATTACTGCCTTCATATTGATGCACAAAATTAAAGGTAACAGAGGTCTGATTCTGCACCATTCCCACCACTAGAGTTCTGTGTCCCTGCTCTGCACATCGGAAACACGACAGTTCTCCCAAGGTCACAGATACGGGTTGACTGTCCTTTCTTGATTTCTCTCTCTCTCTCTCTCTCTCTCTCTTTTTCTCCCTTTCTTTCTTTCTTTCTTTTTCTTTATGCCTCCAGGGTTATCACTGGGGCTCAGTGCTGGCACTACGAATCCACCACTCCCAGCAGCCATTTTTTCCTTTCCATTCCTTTTAATTAATTAATTAATTAACTAATTAATTTGCCTCCTGGGTTATTGCTGGGGCTCGGTGCCTTGCACTGCCAATCCACTGCTCTTGGAGGCTATTTTTCCCATTTTTGTTGCCCCTGTTGTTGCTATTGTTATTATTGTTACTGCTGTTGGATAGGAAAGAGAGAAATCAAGAGAGGAAGGAAGACAGAGAGGGAGAGAGACAGATAGACACCTGCAGACCTGCTTCCCCACTTGTGAAGCGATCCCCCCTACAGGTGGGGAGCTGGGGGCTCTAACTGGGATCCTTACACTGGTCCTTGCACTTTGAGCCATGTGCACTTAACCCACTGCACTACCACCCAACCCCTATTTTATTTTATTTCATTTTATTGCCTAAGGGGAGACAGAGAGCTAAAGAGAGACACCTGCCGATGTGCTTCACTGCTTGTGAAATGTCCCCCTGCAGGTGGGGAGCCGGGGCTTGAACCTGGATCTTGTGCAGGTCCTTGTGCTTAGTACTATATGCACTTAACTGGGTGCACCACTGCCCAGCCCCCTTATTTCTACAACTACCTGTCTATATTTATATACTTTTGCCCACGTTTTTCCTATGGTCCCATCTCCTCTTCCTTTCTGAATCACACCTATAGCTGTTACTATGTCTGCAGGGCGGGGAGAGCTTGTATTGTTTCTGTTCTTTCTGATGTGAGTCATTCTCACATGGCCAGGTGGGATCTTGTCGTCTTGATTTGCATTTCTCCGATACTCTGTGACTTTGAACGATTCTCAAAGCCTGTGCACCAGCCAAATATCTCCTTTGATGAAATGGGTTGAGTTCTCTGCCCCATTTTGAATGTCTGTAGTCACTGCTTATCTGGGGAGCGCTTTATCCATGAGTCATATGAAAAGCTGCGGGCGGGTTTCTCTATGCGCAACTGTGTCAGGACTTTTCCGCCAAGCTGCTGCTTGGTGTGGTGTGAGCTGTCCTTTCCCGCGAGGCTCTCTGGGGAACTCAGCGTGTGCTCATGGCTCCTTTAGCTGGGCACAAACTGTTCCATTTGACATCATATGGGTGATTTGTTTTTTCTTTCGCTTTCCACGGGCTCAAGACCTGGTCATCTTTAAAATGGCCCAAGGAGGGCTGGGTGGTAACTCACATGGCAGAGTGTACACGTTCTTACATACTAGGACCCGGGTTCAAACCCCGGCAAGTTTCACAAGCCATGGGCCAGGGCTAGGGGTGTCTCTCCTCTCACCCTCTCTACCTCTCATTCACTATCCGACAAAATGCCTACTGGGAACATGCAGTTAGAGCCCCCATGAGGTGGCAAGAAAGAGAGATTCTAGGGACCAGGAGATAGCCCAGTGGGTAGAGCACACATCTTGCTGTGTGAGGTACAAAGTTCAAGTCCCAGCATCACATGAGGGCACCAGGGCTACCACCAGTAGGAACTCTGTGAGCAGTGGGGCACTGCTGTGCCACCTCTCCTTTCCTCCATTCTCTTCAAGAAATTAAATATTAAAGCCTGGAGCCTAAGAGGTCACAGGCAAGACTCTGGGTTTACTCCCAGGTGCCTCCAAAAAATTACCCTTGCGTGGGAGCTATTGCCACAGTGCACCAGGTTTGCATGCCCAGGAGGATGCCCCAGGAGGATGCCCCAGGAGGATGCCCCAGGTGGATGCCCCAGGAGGATGCCCCAGGAGGATGCCCCAGGAGGATGCCCCAGGTGGATGCCCCAGGAGGATGCCCCAGGTGGATGCCCCAGGAGGATGCCCAGGAGGATGCCCCAGGAGGATGCCCCAGGAGGATGCCCCAGGTGGATGCCCCAGGAGGATGCCCCAGGAGGATGCCCCAGGTGGATGCCCCAGGTGGATGCCCCAGGAGGATGCCCCAGGTGGATGCCCCAGGAGGATGCCCAGGAGGATGCCCCAGGAGGATGCCCCAGGAGGATGCCCCAGGAGGATGTCCCAGGAGGATGCCCCAGGTGGATGCCCCAGGAGGATGCCCCAGGTGGATGCCCCAGGAGGATGCCCAGGAGGATGCCCCAGGAGGATGCCCAGGAGGATGCCCCAGGTGGATGCCCCAGGAGGATGCCCCAGGAGGATGCCCCAGGTGGATGCCCCAGGAGGATGCCCCAGGAGGATGCCCCAGGAGGATGCCCCAGGAGGATGCCCAGGAGGATGCCCCAGGTGGATGCCCCAGGAGGATGCCCCAGGAGGATGCCCCAGGTGGATGCCCCAGGAGGATGCCCCAGGAGGATGCCCCAGGAGGATGCCCCAGGAGGATGCCCCAGGTTCAACTCCTGGCAGTGCTGTGGTCTCCCTCCACCCCTTTCTCCCTTTCTCCCTTTCTCTCTCCCTCTCTCCCTCTCCTCCTCTCTCTCTCTCTCCCTCTCCTCTCTCTCCCCCCTCTCTCTCCCTCTCTCTCTCTCTCCCTCTCCTCCTCTCTCTCTCTCCCTCTCCTCCTCTCTCTCTCCCTCTCCTCCTCTCTCTCTCCCTCTTTCCCTCTCCCTTTCTCCCTCCCCCTCTTCACCACTCCCCCATCTCCCCCTCTCCCCCCTCCCTCTCTCATTAAAATTAATGGACCCATAAGATAGTTGACTTATCTAGTTTCCTGCCTCACCATGTGGGTGACCTAGGTTTGAGTCTGTCCCCTACCACACTGAAGGACATAGCTATGATAGCTATGGTCTCTCCCTCTCTCTGCCTCTCTCTCTCAATCTCTCTCTCTCTCTTTCTCTCCCTCTCTGTATGTCTGTCTGTCTGAAAAACTCATCCCAGAATGGCAAAGCCCCAGAGACAACAACAACAAAACAAACAAACAAAAAAAACCCAATAAATCTTTTTTAAAAACTGATTTTTTTTTTCTGTAAAAACATAGAAAGGTCCACGGATTTCCCTCTGCTCCCCTCCTGGGTCTGATCTTAAATAGGCCCGCAGGGCTCAGGACTAGAGAAGCCTTGTTCTCTGAAGCCAGCTGCTGTGGGGATGTCTCCTTGCCTTTTGGGGCCAGAAGCTCTGTGGTGGAATCCACCCCCCCCCCCAACTTCATGCCCCGAGCAGCAATGGCATAGGCTGCAGCTTTACATCCCAGAGTCCTGGTGTTGAGTCCCCTGCCTCAGGAGACAGAGAAAGGGGACAGGGCTACAGTGTCCAGGGAGGGGTAAAGCCCTCTGCTTGCTTTGGGTGTCAGGGCATTGCAGAGGCAGTGCAGGGTGGGGAGGGGGTGCTGGAGTCCCCTGGGGGTGCTTGAAGCCAGTCCAGCCTTGGCTGCAGGAGACCAACTCTTCTCCTCAAGTCCTCCAGCCCCAGTTTTCGGGGGGCTCACAGAGGCTTCCCATAGCACCCTCAGGCTCCTGGCATTCCCAGCATACCAGGTGTTTCAGCGTGAAGCCAGGAGAGCCCACCTTTGGGGAGAGCAGTGACCCCTGGGCCCAGGGACACCAGTTAAAATGCAGGCCGAGCCCTGTTCCAGGGGAACACTCACCTGGCCATGGGAACTAGAGGCTAAAAGCCCAGAAAGAGTGTAAATGTCTGATGGGAGGATGGGGTGCGCTGTGCTGAACTGGCATGGCAGGAAGTGAGAGGCGTCCTTGCACCTTACAGAGGTAACCCTATATGCCAGGGCACGGGGACTGGCGCTGAGCCCTGGCACAGGGCAGGTCCTCCAGGGTGAAGGCTGTCCTGCCCGGGGCAGGGACTGGCTCCTGGGTTGCCTCTGCTGCCAGGACCCCTGCCTGTCATTTTAGTATAAGTATTAATATTAGTATTAGTATTTGATTTAATAATGATGGACAAGACCATAGGATAAGAGGCTGCAATTCCACACATTTCCTACCACCAGAGTTCTGCATCCCCTCTCCTCCATTGGAAGCTGCCGAAGGTGGGAGATCTGGCTTCTGTAATTGCTTCTCCGCTGGACATGGGCATTGGCAAGTGGATCCACACCCTCAACCTGTTTCTATCTTTCCCTAGTGGGGCAGGTGTCTGGGGAGATGAGGTTCCAGGACACATTGGTGAGGTCTTCTGCCCAGGGAAGTCAGGCTGGCGTCATAGTAGCATCTACAACCTGGTGGCTGAAAGGCATCAAGATATGAAGCAGAAAAAGTAGTTTAATAATCAGGAACCTAAAGGTAAGAATAGAGCAGATAACCTTCCAGAGGGAGGCTCGTGCCTCACTTAGAGTCCGAGTTTCCAGGGAACACAGGCAGGAGTTGAAGTCCCCAGACACGGAGCAAGAGATGACTAGGAGGGGCCTAGTCACTGAGGTCTCCCAGTCTGTGACCCTCCCTGCGTCTTTCCCTCCTCCAGCTTTATTAGTGGGGCCTGTCAGGTGAAAGTTTGGGAGATAGCAGGTGGGGACGACAGTGTGATGCTCTGTGCAGAGGAACTGGGGAATGTTCACTACCAGTAACCACCCCTGTCATGGCTTGGCGTGTGCATGTGAGTGTGTGTGTGTGTGTGTGTGTGTGTGTGTGTGTGAGTGTGTGTGTCTGTGTGAATGTGACTGTGTGTGTGTCTTGTGTGACTGTGAATGTGTCTCTGTGTGAGTGTGACTGACTGTGTGTGTCTGTGTGTGTGTCACTGTGTGAGTGTGACTGAGTGTGTGTCTGTGAGTGGGTGTGTGTGTGTCAGTACAAGTGTGTGACACTTGGATTTCCGCTGTCAGCATATTTCAAGGACACATGTCAGGATTATTAGTCCCCATGCTGGATGCATCCTGGGCTTCCTTGTTTTGTTTCTGACCAGAAAACCACTCTGCTGTGGCCACTGATGGTGTCAGGAGTGGAACTTGGGTCCCTCCATGGGTCAGGACCAGGCGTTCACGCTCGCTGGCCCTGTGTCACAGAGAGCCAAGCACAGGGTGCGGGGCAGGGCAGGGTGCTCTAACCAGGCGCCAGCAGGTGATAGTCTACAGCCCAAAGGTGATGCCATTGGGCAGCTTCTAATTGCGGGGCCCACACTGGCTTCCTGCATCAGCTACTGTGACGCCATTTCTTTCAGATGTGTTCTGTTTTTAAAAGGTGGGTTTTTTTCTTTTGTCATTGTGGGGGCTTCACTGCTTTGAACTGAGTTTTTTTTTTTTTAATATTTATTCCCTCTTGTTGCCCTTTTTTATTGTTGTAGTTATTGTTGTTGTTACTGATACTGTTGTTGTTGGGCAGGACAGAGAGAAATAGAGAGGAGGGAAAGACAGAGAGGGGGAGAGAAAGACAGACACCTGCAGACCGGCTTCACTCCCTGTGAAGCGACCCCTTGTAGGTGGGGAGCCGGGGCTCGAACCGGGATCCTTCCACCGGTCCTTGCGCTTTGCGTCACGTGCGCTTTACCTGCTGCGCTACTGCCTGACTCCCTGAGTTTTTTTATTTTTATTTCTCAGGTAGAGAAAGAGGAAGAGGGGCCAGGTGGTGCCACACCTGGTTAAGTGCACCCAGGATCTGAGTTCAAGCCCCCGCTCCCCACCTGCAGGGAATCTATTTCTTGAGCGGTGAAGCAGGTCTGCAGGTGTCTGTCTTTCTCTCCCTCTATCTTCCCCTCCTCTCTCAATTTCTCTCTATCCTATCTAATAAAAGATGGCCACCAGGGGCGGCGGGTTTATATTGTTTGCACTGAGCCCCAGTGATAACCCTGGTGGCAATAAATCGGGGCAGGGTGGGGGGAGGGAAGGAAAGATGCCACAGCACCCAAAGCTTCTTCTAGTGTGGAGAGGACTGAGCTCGAACCCAGGTCATGCACCTGGCAGGCATAGCAGGTGTGCCATCCAAGTGAGCCATTCTACCTGCCCAAGGTGGGCTGCTGAAAAGGAAGATATTGGGTGGAAGAACAGAGAAGGGGCATTTGGATATAGCTGGTGTTGGGGGTTGGGATCAGAATGAAGGCAGTCCCCGCCACAAGCTACCTTGCGTCTAGAATATTCCTCTGTGTGCGTGGGGAGCCATGGGCAGGGAGGGGGGCAGGGAACTCAGAGCACTGACTGCAAACAGGCAAACTGCCAGATCTCTGCTTCCCGGAGCAGAACACAGAGGAACAGAGATGTTAGTTCTACAGGTGGTGCTGGGCCACGCCTGCTGCGGTTTTGTTGTTTGTTTGTTTTTGTTTTTGTTTTGTTTTATTTATCCCTCCAGGGTTATCACTGGTGCTTGGTGCCTGCACTATGAATCCACTGCTCCTGGTGGCCATATTTTCCATTTTATTGAACAAGACAGAGAGAAATTGAGATGTTGTCTCCAGAGCCCTAACCCACCAGGGAAAGATAGAAACATGCTAGGGGTATGGATCGACCTGCCAATGTCCAAGTCCAGCAGAAAAGCAGTTACAGAAGCCAGACCTCCCACCTTCTGCATCCCTAAAACAACCTTGATCCACACTCCCAGTGGGGGAGAAGTGATAGAAGGAAGAGGATAAGAGGGCTCTGAACTCTAGCTGTACCACGTCCAGAGAGAGGACAAAAAGGGGAGAGATGTTTGGATGTAGTAATAGGGCCATGAGTGGCTTGGAGAGGAAGAAGGGACGAGACCTGGTAGAAAAGGGGGGCAACTGTGTACGAATGTAGACAGACAGTTGCAGAGATGACGGTTAACCCACGTCTGCCACCTTGGGAGAACTGTGATGGTTTGCAATGGAGAGACTGGGGATTCAGAACTCTGGTGGTGGCAACGGGGTGGAATCATACCCGTTGACGTGTAATTTTGTAAATCAACATTGAATCACTAATAATATTTTTTAAAAAAGAAATAGAGAATGGAAGGGGAGATAGAAGGGGAGAGAAAGACAGACACCTGAAGACCGGCTTCGCCGCCTGTGAAGCGACCCCCCTGCAGGTGGGGAGTGGGGGCTCGAACCCAGGCACTTCTGCAGATCCTTGTGCTTAGTTATGTGCACTTAACCAAGTGAACCACTGCCTAGTCCCTGTGTGGTGTGCTTTAAAAATTTTAGTACAGATTTACCTACTCACATGAGAGACAATCAGAGCGTTGGTCTCCACAGGCAGTGCTGAGGCCTGAACTTGGAAGTTAAACACTCCAGCCACGGCGCTGTCTCCCAGGCCATGGAGAGGCATTTGCTTACTTGTTTGATTACTCTTCCAAAATCTACCCTGGTGGGGCAAGGAGAGACCAAGGAGGTGACTTGACAGACAAGGAGAGGGGTCTGCTCTGCGCCGTCATTCTGTTTATGTATGTGTTGGGGTGGGGGCTTATGCAGGAGCTTCTTAGCTGCCCCGGGAAAACCTTCCCATAGAGGGAGAAGACAGGCAGAGCTTCTCCTGGTGTTGTGGCACTCTCACGTGGTACCTGGACCCAAGCCAAGGCCAGGCATATAGCAAAGCATATGCCCTACCCAGCTATCTTCTGATCTCACTTGTTTTATTCTTTTTATTTTTTATTACTGATTTACAAGATTATATGCTAGTAGGGGTCTAGTTCTACATTACTGTCCCCACCAAAGCTCCCTGTCCCCCCCAAGATAACCGCCATAGTTCTCCCAGGGCCAGTGCTCTTGTGTGGACCAGAGCAAACAGTAAGGCTGCTGTGCACTGAGATGGACTGAGTCATGCCAGTGGGGGGTGGGGGGCATTCAGTCTGCTTCATGTTTCTGTAAATAAAGTTTTATTGGAACAAGGATCCACTCACTGGCCCCTCTGGTTTGGGCCCTAAGGCAGCAGAGTTGGCTGGCCCTTTAGAGGAGGGAAGTGGTCCAGGACTGGACCAGGGTGGGGATAGCTCAGCCTGGGGCAGGGGCCAGGGCCAGCCCCTGTGGTCCCATGGTCACTGCAGGACTGATTGCCTCTCTAGGCTGTCTACCCGCCATGCCCACAGAGGGCGAGAGAGAGACTGAGAGCAGCCCATGACCTCAGCAGCCCTTCTCCGCTTCTCTCCTCATTTTTAGCTTTTGTTCCCCCCCACACCCCTACCCCTCAGGACGCCAGCTAATTATTTCTCGAATAATCACGTCTCCTGGGCTCCAGGGAAGTTGGGGAAGTTGGCTTCTGATCACAGCTTCCAAATGAGTTTCTTTGCAATTTTTTTTTTTGGTACATTTTCTTTTGTCTTCTCATCTGGGCTTGGCCAAAAATAGGCTCTGAAACTGAGTGCTGAATTCTTCGGGATTTCGTGCACTTCAGTGAACTCTGCCAAGGACGCGCGTCGGCTTATAAATGAGGCCTTGGTAGATCTGGGTCTGGGCCTGGCCGCTGAATCCTGAGGGGGGCCTGGTGGCAATGGGAGCTAAAGAGAGGCCTGGGACTGAGTGTGTGTGGCCTCTGCAGTTTAGGAGCTGGCCTACTCTCCTCTGCAAAGAGGGGAGGCACCCCCCACAGAGGCTCACCAGTAGTTAATGGCAGGAGTGGGGCAGGGGTGGGCACAGAGGGAGCAGTGATGGTCCCTCTCTGTATCAGAGCCGCTTTCTGGGCCGCAGCATCCAGACTGCTCACTCACAGGAGATGCTCAGGAAGCAGCAGGTGACGCCATGCTGTTTCAAATACTCTATTGATTCATTTGTTTTGAATAGAGACAGAGACATGGAGAGAGAAGGGGAGAGAGGGAGAAGGAAAGAGAGACACCTGCAGCCCTGCTTCACCACTCACGACATTTCCCCCCTCCCTCACACAGGCGGGGACTGGGGTCTTGAACCTGGGGCTCCACACTTGATAAGGTTCACACTCCACTGCTGGAGCTATCGCCTGGCCCTCCCAATAAGAATTCGGAAAAGAGAGCATCATGATAACAGCTTTCTAGAAAAACATTTCTTACTTCTCAACTTCTGTCTATGAGTGGGATCATCCCATCTTCATCCTTCTCTTTGTGGCTGATCTCACTTCACGTGACTCCTTCAGGCTCCATCCAAGATGGGGTGGAAAAGGTGAAGTCACCATTTTTAATAGGTGAGTAGTATCCCATTGTGTATCTAGACCACAACTTGCTCAGCCACTCATCTGTTGTTGGACACCTGAGCTGCTTCCAGGTTTTGGCTATGACAAATTGTGCTGCTATGAACACAGATGTACACAGATCTTTCTCGATGGGTGTGTTTAGTTCCTTAGGCTCCATCCCCAGGAGAGGAACTGCAGGGTCATAGGGTAGGTCCAATTCTATCTCTTCTATCGAGAGCCCTCCATGCTGCTCTCCACAAAGGCTGGATGTAGGTTGTGGGGGAGAATGTTTTGCAGAAAACTGAAATTTTATACATGTATCAACAACTGTATTTCCTGTCGACAGTAAAACATCAATCCCCTAATAAACAATAAGAAACACACTTTTTAGTTTACCCAAGCTGTTATCTCCAGCCTCCAGCTTTCACCCACTTTGCAGATGAGGAAACTGAAGCCCAGAGAGGCTGAGCAGCCTGGCTGAGGGCACACAGCTGGCCGGGGCAGTGTCCCTGACTGTGTCCCTGACCACACACACCTCCCATTCTGACTGTTTTCCCAGCACATGCCCCCCACCCCCCAACCCCGCTGTGGACGCTGATCAGGAACAGAGTCTCATCCCCAAGGATGGTGGGTGCCGTGCTCCCATAGCCCCAGAGTGAGACTGCCCCCTGAATGCAGAGTCTGGGCCCCAGGCATGGCAGTCCATCAGGCTCCGTCAGGCCACCTGCAGCCCTGGCACATGCCAGGTACCCCCCCAGGAGCTCAGGAACTCCGGGAGATGCCACACAGAAATGAGGTGATCCCGGGTGGCCGCGGCGAGTCCCCAGCCCCTCAGAGATTCCATCTTCTTGCCTTTCAAGCAGAATGAAAGCCCACCCCCTAGGGTGTGGTCTGGAATCTCCAATCCTGCCTGTCTTCTTCCCATTCTTCTCCCTGATGCCTGCAGTCATCCCAATGAAGCCACCACTCCTAGAGCTCCGTCAGGGACACTGCCACAGGCAGAGGAGGGGCAGAGTTGACTCAGCATTGAAGGAGAGAACATACACCTTGCTGTGCATGGGACATGGTCTCTCGCCCAGCATTACAGACCAGCACCACAGATATCAAGGCTGTGGGGTCTGTCCTCTCTCAGCACCATGCACAGCACCCAGAGAATCCCGTGGAGGGTGGGCAGGGCTGTGGGGTCTCTCCTCTCTCAGCACCATGCACAGCATCCAGGGAGCCCCATGGAGGGTGGGCAGGGCTGTGGGGTCTCTCCTCTCTCAGCACCATGCACAGCACCCAGGGAGCCCCATGCAGGGTGGGCAGGGCTGTGGGGTCTCTCCTCTCTCAGCACCATGCACAGCACCCAGGGAGTCCCATGCAGGGTGGGAAGGGCTGTGGGGTCTCTCCTCTCTCAGCACCATGCATAGCACCCAGGGAGCCCCATGGAGGGTGGGCAGGGCTGTGGGGTCTCTCCACTCTCAGCACCATGCACAGCACCCAGGGAGCCCCATGGAGGGTGGGCAGGGCTGTGGGGTCTCTCCTCTCTCAGCACCATGCACAGCACCCAGGGAGCCCCATGGAGGGTGGGCAGGGCTGTGGGGTCTCTCCTCTCTCAGCACCATGCACAGCACCCAGGGAGCCCCATGGAGGGTGGGCAGGGCTGTGGGGTCTCTCCTCTCTCAGCACCATGCACAGCACCCAGGGAGCCCCATGGAGGGTGGGCAGGGCTGTGGGGTCTCTCCTCCCACAGCACCATACACAGCACCCAGGGAGTCCCATGGAGGGTGGGCAGGGTTGTGGGGTCTCTCCTCTCTCAGCACCATGCACAGCACCCAGGGAGCCCCATGGAGGGTGGGCAGGGATGTGGGGTCTCTCCTCTCTCAGCACCATGCACAGCACCCAGGGAGCCCCATGGAGGGTGGGCAGGGCTGTGGGGTCTCTCCTCTCTCAGCACCATGCACAGCACCCAGGGAGCCCCATGGAGGGTGGGCAGGGATGTGGGGTCTCTCCTCTCTCAGCACCATGCACAGCACCCAGGGAGCCCATGGAGGGTGGGCAGGGATGTGGGGTCTCTCCTCTCTCAGCACCATGCACAGCACCCAGGGAGCCCCATGGAGGGTGGGCAAGGTTGTGGGGTCTCTCCTCTCTCAGCACCATGCACAGCACCCAGGGAGCCCATGGAGGGTGGGCAGGGCTGTGGGTCTCTCCTCTCTCAGCACCATGCACAGCACCCAGGGAGCCCCATGGAGGGTGGGCAGGGCTGTGGGGTCTCTCCTCTTTCAGCACCATGCACAGCACCCAGGGAGCCCCATGGAGGGTGGGCAGGGCTGTGGGGTCTCTCCTCTCTCAGCACCATGCACAGCACCCAGGAAGCCCCATGGAGGGTGGGCAGGGCTGTGGGGTCTCTCCTCTCTCAGCACCATGCACAGCACCCAGGGAGCCCCATGGAGGGTGGGGAAGGGCTGTGGGGTCTCTCCTCTCTCAGCACCCTGCACAGCACCCAGGGAGCCCCATGGAGGGTGGGCAGGGCTGTGGGGTGTCTCCTCTCTCAGCAGCATGAACAGCACCCAGGGAGCCCCATGGAGGGTGGGCAGGGCTGTGGGGTGTCTCCTCCCACAGCACCATGCACAGCACCCAGGGAGCCCCATGGAGGGTGGGCAGGGCTGTGGGGTCTCTCCTCTCTCAGCACCCTGCACAGCACCCAGGGAAATGGAGGAAGAAGAAGGGTGGGTGGGAGGGAGAGGAGGAGGGAGAGGAGCAATGAGGGACAGAGGAAGGCAAGAGGGGAAAGAAGGAAAGTGGGAGGAGGAGGAGGCTGGAAAAAGAAGAAGATGGGGAAGGGGAGGTTGAGGACAGGGAAGGAAGGAGGGTGGGGAGGAGGGCGGCATGAATGGGGGTAGCACAGGGGAAGAAGGAGGGGGGAGAGAAGGGAGCCAGTGCCTCTGCTCCACTGGACCAGAATCTCAGATTCCGAGCTGTGCTCAGGCTGGGGAAACTGTGTCAGCCCCTTCTGGACCCGTCAGCATGAGACGCCCACAAGTTTTCAAGTCGGAAGCCAAGCAGTTTGAGGAAGAAATAACATGGCCTGTCCTAGTTCCATAATTGGTTCCCGAGGCTATGCTCAGTGGTCATTACAGTGCCGGCACGGAAGCAGGAGCCCCGGGTTCCCTGTGTGGGGAGGTGCCCTGTCCTGAGGTCACAGTCCTGGCTTCCTTAGGAGGCAGGGGAAGCAAGGACAAGGCTGGAGCAACCTCCCCCCCCCCCTTAGGGGAGCTTGCTGATGGAATCCCAGCCCTGGGAGCAAGCGTGGTGAGGCTCCGGCGTCCTCCCCCACCTCAGGGTCTCTTGGCTGCTGTGTGCCTCTCCAGGTCGGACTGTACCACAGCAGCCTCAGAGTCTCAGGCCTGTCCTGGATCCACAGTAGTGAGGATATGGGGGTCAGTGATGTGGGTTCAAATCCTGGTCCTGCCACTTCACAGCTATAAGGGCTTGAAGTCTGGTGTCCTCTCCTGGCTTCAGTCTACCCTTAACCCCAACACTGAGGTCAGGACAGCCTGGGGAGGGTGGGAGGTGGCTCTGTGGGGCCAGTACACACTCTACTATGCTGAGGCCATGGGCCTGAGTCAGTGCACTGCATGGGAACCCTATGTACAGCATGGGGAGCCCACAGATGATGGAGGACTGTCTGTCCACTCTGGAGGCTGACATGAGCCCCAGTGCAGGGGTGATCAGAGCCAGAGGCAGACGGGGAGCAGTGATTGGGGTGGGCGGGGCTGGGGTGACAGGGTCCCCAGAGTTCAAGTGCACAGGGTGGCACAAGCCATGTACAGTCCACACTGACACTCCTCAGTGCAGCTGGCCCTGCCCTGAGCCCTGGGGTGCACAGGGCAGCCCTGGCTCCACACACCAACACCTAAGAGCAGGGTGTCACCTGCGAGGCAGAGGGGGCTGGGTTCTTCCTATTAATAAAAATAAAACAGAACAACTGGACTGTGGGGGTGACTCAGTGGAGACTGTGCATGAGACCCCAAGGCAGATCCCTGGCAACCCTTAGAAAAATATGCATGGGGAACAGCCCAGGCAGTAACACACACACACACACACACACACACACACACACACAGAGAGAGAGAGAGAGAGAGAGAGAGAGATAGCACCCAGGGAGCCCCATGGAGGGTGGGCAGGGCTGTGGGTTCTCTCCTCTCTCAGCACCATGCACAGCACCCAGGGAGCCCCATGGAGGGTGGGCAGGCTGTGGGGTCTCTCCTCTCTCAGCACCATGCACAGCACCCAGGGAGCCCCATGGAGGGTGGGCAGGGATGTGGGGTCTCTCCTCTCTCAGACCATGGACAGCACCCAGGGAGCCCCATGGAGGATGGGCAGGGCTGTGCATCTCTCCTGTGTCTATCTTTCAGTCTCCCCTCTTTCTTGCTCAAAACAATAAAACTCAGTCTAGGCTCACCTGTATTGGTCCTGCCCTGGCCCAGGAGGGACCCTGATGGCAAGGCTGGAGGGACCAGCTTTGGTCTCCAGGTCAGGTACAGGGCCCTGGAGCACAGAGGCACCATGGGTGACAAAATAAGGGATTTATGTCTCTGTTGGGGGCTGGTGGTCCACAGGGCGGGGAGAGGTCGTTTGGGGCTGCAATGAATGGGACCTGCTCCTGGGTTGGGCCCGAGCCCTGAGCCGCACATTCTCCTGTGGACAGCAGGGGGCGACATGACCACACAAAGTCATGGGAGTTTCCCAGGGGACAGACTGCAAGTGGGAGTCAGGGGGCATTGGTGCTGGACGCTGGCCTCAGCAGGGGAATATAGCATAATGGTTATGGAAGTGACTGTCATGCCTAAGGTCCCCATGGCCCTACCAGAAGCCAGAGCTGAGCAGAACTCACAGAGAGGCACCATCTCCCCAGCACCTGCAGTTGCCTGGGACACCCACATGGGGAGCTAGCCAGAGACCCCAGACTTAGAAACCTCCATCAGCTGAGCTCAGCTGGGGCCAGGCTCTCCCCATCCCAAGGCCACTTCATTCCTTCCAACAGGCCTCAGCGTTTGTTCTTGCCTCCTAGAACCTGGGGGTGGGGGGCAGCGTGGGCTGAAATGAGGCCCACATGTGGCTAGTCCTTTTTTTGAGGTAAGGGGGCCTTCCATGTTAGGGACACACCTCAGAGCAAGCCTTTGCCCAAAACCCTCCTGCAGGAGAGATGCTGGCCCAAGGCAGATGCTCAGGACATGTCTTGACAGCACTGCTGTTTCTGCTCTTCCAGGGACTGTCCTCCGAGCCCAGGGCTCAGGCATCACAGGGTTCAGCCTGCTCCCCCCATCCTGGCTCTCCCACCAGTTCTCTCTCCTCCTTAAGCCCCATCTACATACAGTCTCCAGTTTGAACCTGTCTCCTGGGTCTCTGGGTCCAGTGTACCCTTCCTCTGCTCCCTGACACCATTAGCGAGGTCTCAGATACGGCACGCAGACTGTAGATTGCAGCCCCTCCGCTGCCACTGCTGTGGTCCTGTCACCAGTGGAGGCCACGCCAGCACCTCCACCTGGACACTGAGGTCGTCTGGCTCATGTGGAGGGTGGGTAGCATCTCCCTCTCTCTCCCTCACTCTCTCCCTCCCTCCCTCCCCGTGACACAGAGTTATATCTTTCCATCCAAATTGGTTTGTCCTAAATGGCAAGCTGTTGGGTCTTTTTCTTTTTCTTTTTTTTTTTTTGACATTTTATTTATTTTATTTTATTTAGCAAAAGAGAGAGACCAGAGCCCTGCTGAGCTCTGGCTGATGGTGGTGCTGAGGATTGAACATGGGAGCTCAGAGCCTCAGAAGAGGCTTTTTCTGGAACATTTCAATTTTATTATCATTATTGTTGTTGTTGTTGTTATTTTCCCAGAACCCTGCTCAGCTCTGGTTAATGGCAGGGCAGGACATTGAACCTGGGTCCTCAGAGCCTCAGGCAGGAGAGTCTTTTGCAGAACCTCTCTGCTGTCTCTCCAGCCCAGGTCTTGGTTTTATTTTTTATCCAGTCTGACAACACCTCCTATAATAATAATAATAATAATATTGATTTGTTGATTCATTGACTGATTCTGTGCAAGGGATACAACAGTGCACTGCTCAGCTCTGGTGCAGGAGTTCAAGCCGAACCTGGGGCCTCACAAATGCCAGTCCTGGGCCCATTGGTGAGTTATCTCCCCGTGACATGGCTTGGACCTGGGATGTCTGCCACTCACACTCTGTGTGATGGCTGGGGGTCTGCGCTGAGGTCTGCCACCCAGCTTCCATCTGTGTCGCCTTGGTTCACGTCTCCGCTTCTTCTGCACCTGTTCAGTTCACCAGCAGAGCGAGTTCTCCCAGATCCTGTCGTTCCTTTGCTGGCTCTGCACCCGGGTCTAGCAGTGGCTGCAGGGGTTCCCGGCCATGTCTGTGCCGTGTCTCTGTCTGCTCTCAAACACGCCTCCTCGCCTTGCTGGTGCCGTCACAGAGGTCTCTCGGACTTAGTACCAGCTAGCGCCTTCCTTCCGTGTTCTCTCTAAATGGTTTCAAACTTGGCTCTGAGGTGCAGTTAAGTAACGAGGAAGCAATTTGAAGCATTTGATTGAGGCTGGCTTCTAAGCTTTCTTTTGTAGGCGCAGAACCTGCTCTGGTCGGGGCCTAATTTGGCTCCGCAGCGGAGAGCTGAGCCTCCTGCGGTCCCCTTGATGCCCGCTGGGCCGGCTCGTCCCTCTCCAGCTGCTGGAGTGCAAATTGGCCTCAGCCCTGCCTGAGTGCCCATCAGAGCTCCCATTCCCACTCTGCTACTCCCCAAGCCCAGGAGTCAGTGCCCACTTGCGCTGGCCTGCTCCCCAGGACCCTCTGGGTCACACCCCACCTCTGCTCTCTGCTCTGAAAGCCTCAGCTTCCATCAGCCCCAGTAATGCTCAGCCCCTGCTCCCAAGTCCTGGCAGAACCCCAGACTCTGTGCAGGTCCTGTCTCTGCTGTGTGGCCTGGGAAACCTTGCCAGGTAACATACCCGAGAGCCCAGACTCCTCCTCTCTCTCCCCCTCTCTCAGGAATCATCCGGCTACACTCCTTCAGACAGGAAGAAATGATTCCATAGCATCTGTATTGCTGGGCGTCCTCTGGCCAGCGGAGAAATGGCAGCAACATGGGGAACTGGGAACCAGCGGTGAGGGTGAGGCGCGGAGGAGAGGACCCAGCCCCGGGAGTGCTTCACAGAGACAGCTCGTTTATTGTTCGTACACGGGGTTTGATATACTGACCACCATCCAATAGGAACATAGAGGAAGTATGTAGGACCCAACGAGAAAAGCGCGTGACACTCACGCCACGCTAATTACCCCCAAGTGCACCTCATTCATGCTCTTAGGTTACACCTGCTTCTCATATCCAGCTCGGGCTCAGAGGCAAGTTACCAGCCTATAAGGACCCAAGTTATGCCCCTATGAAGGGAGGTCGCGTATTGGTCACGCACGGGAAACATACCTTTAGGGTATGTTTTGTAAGGAGGTGGCTCCCTTGCTCGGTGCCGTCTCAGCCTACAGAGCCGGAAGGGACACACCTTTAGGCCAGGTCACTTTGGGGTCTACCTCCTCAAGTCTCAATGCAGAAGTGACAGGCCTCTGCCCAGGTTAGGGGAGCTGCACCCCCACATATCTGCCTGTTTTTCTCTTCAGCTGTTTAAGGTGGTGGTGTTAGGGAACAGCTTAGGGAGAGCAGCACTCTCCCCCTGCACCCTGCACCCTGCACCCTGCACCCTGCACCCTGCAGGCAGCCAGAAGAAGCCCCAGAGGCAGGCCAAGAAGCCCAGTGTGTCTGCATGTCCTGCCCCAGTTCCCTCCCTCCCTAACTGCAAAGGCCACAACATGCAGACGGAGGCAGATGTGACCCCAGGAGACAAAGGCTGAAGCTCCTCCCCTGAGGGTCCTGCCTTCCCCAGAAGGGACTGGAAAGCTGGGGAGACCAGGGGGCCGGAGACTTCTTCTCTCTCTGTCTCTCTTTCTCACACACTCACTCTCTCTTGAGTCGACACCCCTGCATGACTTGTACTTTCTCCTCCTTCTCTGCCCTTACTTTCTCCTAATCCTAATCTCCTAATCAACTCATCTTCTCCCTGAAACATGACTGGTTCTCTTGTGATCAAATGAAATCAGGCATGTTCGGGGTGATCTGGCCTTAGACTGGCTGGTTCTCTTGTGCTTCCTCCATGGAGGAGTCAGTCTGGAGCCTCAGTTAGCTGCTCCCTCTTCCCCTACAGTGGTGGAGAAGAGAGAGGGAGAGAGAGGCTGGGCTCTCATCAGTCCTTCATAACAAAAATCCTCAGTGTGTTTTACTAAATCTGTGTCAACTTGCTCAGCAAAAGCAGCATCTTGTGGTTTTGAAATTTTAAGTAGTTTTATTGCTACCAAGGTTAAAGTTGTTTTGTTTGTTTTCAAACTTAGAGACATTGAGAGGTATGAAATGCCTTTTTGATCCTGGGTACTTATATTGAGTGGGGCAGTTTTAGTTGTCTTGTTTTGTTTTGTCTTGTTTTGAACTGTTCTCCATACTCCTTGCCCGTTAGCACTGCAGATAGTCACTCGTTTCTTACCTTTAAGTAATTTCTCTGCAACAGAGACACAGACACACACCAATGCCAAGCACTCTGCCTGGCGAGTCACTGCCGTGAGAACACCTCCCAGCTCCCCAGACTGAACCTTCCCAGAACCCTCTGCTCCTGACCCTGCCATGCCGGCCCTTACCTCCTCCTCCAGGCAGCCAGTGTCTGAGTCACTGGTCCATTTTCCAGACGGCCATTGTGTGAGCAGAGTCACACAGGGGCTGAGCTCTTAGGGCCTCCTAGAATTGATTCGTCCATGTGGTGTGTGTAGGGGGGGGGGGCTCCCTCTGCTCTGTGTGATGGTTCAGTTCATGGAACTCTACTTACTGAGCTCTGTTTCATTCCACTAATCTATCTGCCTCTCTGTATATTTTATTTATTATAGGATAGTGACAGAAAGAAATTGAGAGGGGAGGCGGGAGAGAGAGAGAGAGACCTGCAACCCTGCTTCACCACTCATGCAGCTTTCCCCCTGCAGGTTGAACCGAGGGGCTTGAACACATTGCACACTGTAATGTGTGCGCTCAGCCAGGTTTGCCACTTCCCAGCTCCCCTTCTGTGTTTTTGTGACTTAGTAAGTGTATTTACTTGCCGGGGGGACTAACGGGCGACTCCAGGACACGTGGACACACAGGCACGTGTTCTCATCTCCCCATTGCAGGCCCTTTGCCGCCATCCTGCACCGGGACCCCAAGGCCGTCTCCCCCTCCCTTCTCCCCCTCGTCCGAGGACCCGTGCTTCTCATACAGTACACCAAGCCCTGTCTGAGTTTTCCCTTGTGTCACCATCCTGTCCTTGTCCTCCAAGTTCCCCTCTGAGCAAGACCATCCCATATTCCTCCTCCTCTTTCTGGCTGCTCTCCCCTCACATGGTTCCTTTGTTCCACCCAAGAGGAGAAGACGCCTCTTTTGGAACACCACAGCACCCTTAGCTATTCCAAGATGACCCTGCTTCCTGCCATGCACCTGCTCTTCCTGTTCTTCCCTGTCACCCTGTGAGCAGCCAGACCTCTGAGCCACGGAGAGGCCTCGCGTGGACTGAGCCACTGCCTCACACTCAGGCCCCGCACATGCAGAGCCTCGGCCCCTCCTGGCGAACTGGAACTCCTGCCTGCAGCTCTCAGTTCCTGGACACTCATAACACCCCTCTCCACTCACCTCTGCTTCTGGGTCTGAGACTTGGAAAAGCCAGCTGGTACCCAAGATGCAGGGATGGAGCTAGTCAGCCAATTGAGGCAAATAAAGTGAGGCATGTAGACAAAGAAAAGTGTTCGTGTGGTAGCCAGCCAGGGTAGAGCTAGAGAAGCACAGAGATAATAGTCAGGGGCGCTGAGGAGCCCCAGCCAGGGAGAGAGAGAGAGAGGGAGAGGGAGAGAGAGAGGGAGATCCCAGCTAGGGGGGGCTGAGGAACCCTGGCCAGGAAAAGAGAGAGCTCTTCAGGGGGACAGAGGAGCCCCCAGGGAGGTAAGAGAGTCCAGCCAGGGGGGCTGAGGAGCCTGCCCTGGGGCAGCATGGCGGCCTTATGTAGGGTCCTGGCTCAGGGCTATATCTGGTGTGGAAAGGGTGGTCTTGTTTATGATCTATTCAGGGAGATTTCTGGCCAAAAGTGTCTGGTGTGGACAAGAGCAGGATAAGTTTTCCCTGTGAGGGGAGGGGTCTGCTTGTCCCCAGCACATCCCCTGCAGGCTGGCTAGGTGAGAGAAGTTCTTTCCATGGGGATGGGGGGGGTGGGGTCAGGCCTCAGCCTGGTTCCTGCAGGCTGTCCTTGCTCAGCTGCAGACCCACCCCCAGGGGGAGTCTTGCACCCAGCATGTGTGCTGAGAAGGAGCCTCCAAGGGTCCTGAGGGCTTGAGCCAGGAGCACAGAGGCCAGGGCGGGACTCCCAGTTGGGCCTCTTTGTTGTGGGAGTAGAGCCCCTGACTGTCCCTCTCTGAGCCTTTGTATTAGCTGGTTGGAGCTGAGTTTGAAATGAATGTTCTGTCCTGTTCTCCTGGCTCCTAGCTACAGGTTACTTTCTAACATAATGCTGAGGAATGAACCCAGGGCCATAGGCATTCATGATGTCACTGACCACCTTTCCGGCCTAATCTCATTCTGTGTGCTTAGGAGGGAGATTCAGATGCAAACAGGAGAGACCCCACAGCCCTGCCCACCCTCCATGGGGCTCCCTGGGTGCTGTGCATGGTGCTGAGAGAGGAGAGACCCCCACAGCCCTGCCCACCCTCCATGGGGCTCCCTGGGTGCTGTGCATGGTGCTGAGAGAGGAGAGACCCCACAGTCCTGCCCACCCTCCATGGGGCTCCCTGGGTGCTGTGCATGGTGCTGAGAGAGGAGAGACCCCACAGCCCTGCCCACTCTCCATGGGGCTCCCTGGGTGCTGTGCATGGTACCCCCATGTTCTGCTGTGATCAAGCCCAGAGCCCTGTGCATGGTAGACTGCACTCTGCTTGCTGAGCTCTGTCCTGATCTCCTAGCTGTGTCCTGGTCCTTCACGCTAGGGCCTGGCACCCAGCAGATGCCAGTCCTGAGTACAGCCCTGTGCTTGGCATCCCCTCCTCTGCTGCAATTGAGTCTGCTCCCTGCCCACCTGTGCACCTTCGGACACCCCTCTGCTGAGACAGGTGCTTCCTGCCTGCAGCCTGCCTCTTCCCCCCAGCCACACCACTGGCCAAGTGTCCTGCCTCTCACTGATCCTCCCACCACCCTCCACCTGCAGCCTGTCCCTTGCAATGCAGCCCCTGCTATGACCTCCCGGGGGGCTCTTTCCTGACTCTGCAGGAGCCATCAGCTGACCCTCCTCCCTATGGTGCCCTCGCCCTCCAGCGCCTCTCTCTGCACCCCCAAACCAGCTCCACCTCTGCCTGCAAGGCGTGGGACCATGTGGGAAGAACACTAGGAGGAGCCTGGCTCCCCAGGGACCTGCCCCAGCAGCTGGTGGCTGTGTCCTCACATGCACACCTCCTCCCCGTACAGTTGAGATCATGGTGCTGACCCCTGTGGCAGCTATGTGACTGTGTGTGTGTGGCCTCTGTGAGTGGGGGTGACACCTCCCTCTCAGGCTTGGAAAGTGAGGTGCTCTGTGCAGGGCTGTCCCAGGGTGCCTGGCTGTCCTCCTGGACCGTCCCTCAGCCTCAAAGCTGCTACCTAATGGGCTGTCCAGCTGCTGGCCACCATCCCCGTTTGGGCATCGATTGAGGGCGGCTTCCCTGGAAGGCTGAGTGGCCGACCGCCTCTCCCCTGAATGATTCATGGTGGCCGCAAATGGGGCCCGCTGCCCGGCCTCCAGGAAGCACGGCCTCAGCACTCTGGAACCCAGGGCCATGAGCTAAATTTAGAGCTGGCCCCACCCTGGACTATGCCAGCCTTCTGCAGAGCCTGGAGCACGGCCGTTCTGTGAGCCGGCCACAGTGACAGCCAGCCAGGGACAGAAGGGTGCTGCTGGTCCCCATGGTGGCTGGAGGCCGGCTGATGGGACCCAGATCTCCCCGCCATCTAGGTGCTCCTGGCCTGGGGGCCCAGGGTCAGTGACCCTGCTGCTCCCCAAACCCATCTTTTATTCCCACCAGGCTATCACCCGGCCCTGTGCCTGCTGGCGGCTCCACTGCTCTGATGGTGGCCATTCTTATTTCCTGTTTTCTTTCTCTCTTTCTTCCTTCTTTCCTTACTTTCTTCTTTCTTTCCTTACTTCCTTTCTTTCTCTTTTTCTTTCTTTCTTTTTCTCCAGGGTTATTGTTGGTGCTCAGTGCCGGCACTACAAATCCACCACTCTTGGCAGCCATCTTTTCCCCATTTTATTGTATAGGACAGAGAGAAATTAAAGAGAAGAGAGAGCGAGAGATAGAGAAGGAGAGAGAAAAAGAGATACATGCAGACCTGCTTCGCCACTTGTAAAATGTCCCTCCTGCAGGTAGGGAGTGGGCGCTTGAGCCCAAATCCTTGTGCGGGTCCTTGTGCTTAGTACTGTGTGCACTTCACCAAGTGCACCACTGCCCAGTCCCCTCTTTTCTTTCTTTTTTATGATAGGGAGAGAGTGACAGATACAGAGAGACACTTGCAGACCGGCTTTACCATTTGTGAAGCCTCCCTCATGCTGGTGGGGAGTGGGGCATTGAACCTGGGTCCTTGGGTGTGGTGACCTGTTTCCAGAGCCACCCTTCGGGTGTCAGATGTGGTCTTGTGCCCCTATTCATCCTCTGTTGCCTGGGACAGCAGGTCCCCTGGGGAGAACCCCCCACAGGACCCCCCACACCTGCCCCAGGCACAGCAGAGACAGAGGTTCACTCTGGCGTTCAGCTCCCTCAGGGGGAAGCCAGCTCTGGGCTGGCACCCCTGGGCCCTCCACAGATGTGTCGTGGTGGGTGAAGTCGTCACTGGAGTGCAAAGGCAGTGACCAACAGGAAGGAGCCTCCCGCACCGGGGGCCACAGCTGTCCCTGTGGATCAGAGTGTGGCCAGGCCAGTGCTCTGCTCCCTCTGGCTACGGGCTTGGGACCTCCTGGCTACCAAATTGTGACCCTCTGGCCACAGGCTTGTGACTCTGGCCAGGGTCCTGAGACCCTCTGGCCATGGGCTTTCATCCCTGTAGCCAGGGGCTTGTGACCCTCTGGCCAGTTGCTTACAGAACTAATGGACCTGACAGTATCCAGACCCAAAGCCACTTTTGGGGTGGGTTTGAGTCGGCCTCACACACCACCTTGGTGCCTGCCCCCTCCCCTTGCAAGGGCTCTCTAGGCCTCCCCTACGACTGTGGTGTCCTCCATCCTGAGCCACAGCTTGATAGAGAGAGGGGGGAGGGGAGGAAGAGAGAGGAAAGAAAGTGAGAGAGGGAAAGAGATAGAGAGAGAGGATGTGAAAGAGGAAGGGGAGAGAGAGCTGTGATAGACAGTTGGTAGATGATTACTCAAGAGTTAGGCAGATGCCAGACTGATGGTAAAGTGCTAGTTAATAGATTAGCAGACTGGATGATCACACGCAGACTGATAGATGTATTGAGAGGTAAGTGGTTAACTGGATTGGCAGATGACAGGTGGAGAGACAGACTGATAGGTGACTGCTAGAGAGGTCGGTAGATGATGAACTGATAGGTGGACAGAGAAAAGTTATAGACCATCAGTACACTAGTAGGTCAGCGGTGCTGAGAGGTCAATGATAGCTAATAGGCTGGTCGGCAATGGACAGGTGGGTGGACGGGTACCAGAAGCTACACAGCTTGACGGGTAGCTAACCGGGGTTGGTGGGCGGGCAGAAGGTAGCTCATCAGTATTTGAGGACTAGATCACAGTGAGGGAGGGAGAGAAAGCCCGTGTCCCTCTGCACCCCCAAGCAGTGCAGGGGGAGAGGCAGGCAAGCAGCAGGCCTCGTGAACACCCTCCGGGTGGCAGCTACAGCTCGCACAACTCCGTGGGGCACTCGGGAGTCATTGGCGCTCCTGCTCTCTGCCAGGGAGCGAAAAGCGAGTCCCGTCTCCGTCTCGAAGGTGGTCTTCCCACTCCACAGAGAACTCATTATTTATTCCAGTACTCCCCCTTTGGTCCCAGAGGGGATCCTCAGAGTCTGTATCAGGAGCAAAACCAGAGAGAGACAGCTGCCAGCCCTCAGCCTGGGCACGTGCCCTAAGCGTTGTTAGCGGAGCCCTAGCTGCTGTGCACAGGCCTATGGGAGACTCTGTTCTGAAAAGAGGGGTGGCACCAGGGACCGGGACGGTGGAGCTGGGGCTCAGAGTATAGGGGGCCAGGCTCTCTGTCAGTCCTCAGCACGGGGACCGGGACGGTGGAGCTGGGGCTCAGAGTATAGGGGCCAGGCTCTCCGTCAGTCCTCAGCACGGGGGACCGGGACGGTGGAGCTGGGGCTCAGAGTATAGGGGCCTGGCTCTCCGTCAGTCCTCAGCACGGGGGACCGGGACGGTGGAGCTGGGGCTCAGAGTATAGGGGGCCTGGCTCTCCGTCAGTCCTCAGCACGGGGGACCGGGACGGTGGAGCTGGGGCTCAGAGTATAGGGGGCCTGGCTCTCCGTCAGTCCTCAGCACGGGGACCGGGATGGTGGAGCTGGGGCTCAGAGTATAGGGGCCTGGCTCTCCGTCAGTCCTCAGCATGGGGACTGGGACAGTGGAGCTGGGGCTCAGAGGATAGGGGCCTGGCTCTCCGTGTCCTCAGCTGTAGCTACCTGGGTAGGGGTGGAAATCGGGTGGCAGCTCCACCAGGCCATGGGTGGGTGATGGATGAATGGGCGGATGGATGACAGAGATAGAGAGGTCGAGAGATAGGTTGTTGGCGTGAAGATAGATATATAATTGCTAAGTAGAATGATGGATGGATGAATGGATGGCAAGTAGGTAGACAGGAGATAAGTTGGCAGGCAGAAGAATGGATGGATGATAGACAGGTGATAGGTAGGTAGGATGGTGAATGGGTGGATGGGTAGATGGATGGATGATAGGTAGGAAGGATGTTGACTGGATAGATAGATAGATAGATAGATAGATAGATAGATGACAGGTAAGATAGGATGATGGGTGGATGGGCAATAGGTAGGTGAGTAGGTAGACACACAGATAATAGGTAGCCTGATAGATGATATGTAGCTGGATGTATGCATGGACTGATGGAAGGACAGATGGATGGACGGACTTAAAGAACACGGTCTGAGGGAGTTGGGTGGTAGCACAGTGGGTTAAGCACTCGTGGCGTGAAGTGCAAGGACCAGCGTAAGGATCCCGGTTTGAGCCCCCGGCTCCCCACCTGCAGGGGAGTCACTTCACAGGCGGTGAAGCAGGTCTGCAGGTGTCTATTCTTCTCTCCCCCTCTCTGCCTTCCCCTCCTCTCCCCATTTCTCTCTGTCCTATCCAACAACGACGACATCAGTAACAACAACAGTAACTACAACAAGAAAACAATAGGGCAACAAAAGGGAATGAATAAATTAATTAATAAATAAATACTTTTAAAAAAGATGATCTGGGTCTGGCCCCTGGCAGTTCTGCTCTGAGGAGGAGGTGTCACCCCCGTTTCTGTGGCTCTGCCCCACTATCCGTTCAGCCCGGCCTCGCCCGCAGGGCAGGCAGTGGGTACCTGTTCCATTCTGAGTCTCAGCACCGGGAAGTAGGTCACAGCTTTCTGGCTCTGTCACACCAGGCTGCAGGTGACAGCCACCTTCAAAGACAGTGCCTCGGTCCTGGGGCTGTGCAGGCTCCCCCAGAAAGGCTGTTGCTCTGGTCGTGTCTCCACCTCCTCCCCCACCTCAGTGGCTCCCTGTCATCTGCAGGATGGAGTCTGCACAGCCTGCATGGCCTCTGTGGCCATGGTGTCTTCACCCGCCAGTGAGCAGCCTCCACACACACACCCAAGGGAAGCCGTCCTGCTGGGGCTGCCCTGCTGCACGTATGCACACACCTCACATGTAACCACATGCCACCCACAGCCACACACACCACAATACCACACACACACATCACAACACCCCCCATACACACACACACACACACACACACACACACACACACAGCCCTTAAACTGTCACTATTTACAGGAGACATTCAGGGCTGAGGAGGCAACACAGCGGGTCTGTAAAAGACTCTCCAGCCTGAGGCTCTGAGGTCCCAGGTTCAGTACCCAGCACCACCATCAGCCAGAGCTCAGCAGGGCTCTGGTGTGTGTGTGTGTGTGTGTGTGTGTGTGTGTGTGTGTGTGTGTTTCTGTCTGTAACTCTCATTAAAATATGGATAGATGGTAGATAGAGATCTCGATGTATACTGGGCCAGGTGGTGGTGCATGTGGCAGAGTGTACATGTTACAATGCACAAGGACCTAAGTTCAAGCCTCCTGCTCCCCACCAGCAGGGAGTGGAGGTCATGTGTGGTGAAACAGGGCTGCAGGTGTCTCTCCACTCTCCCTCCTATCTCTCCTGCCATCTCTGTTTCTCTCTGTCTCTGTCCAGTGTGCTCTCTCTCATGCACGCGAGCGCGCGCGCACACACACACACACACACATACACACACACATCAGGATAAATTTCTGGTGGGGAAATCATAGCTCAATAAATCCCATCAAGGAGGAAGCTGGGGGTGGCTCAGAGCAGACGCACACCTGTGAAACCAGGTTCAACCCCGTCACCAGGTGGGGCTGAGCATGCGCTGGCTCCTCGGAAGTGAAGAGGTTAAAAGTCAGGCTGTGGAGACTGGTGGGAATTGTGTGGAAGTGTACCCCTCTATGGGCTTGTCAGTGTTTCCATTTTATAAATAAAAATTTTTTAAAGGGGGGTGGGTGGTGGCGCACCTGGTTAGTGCACATGTTATAGTGGGCAGGACCTGGGTTCGAGCCCCCAGTCCCCACCTGCGGGGGTGGGGGAGAAGCTTTGCAAGTGGTAAAGCAGGTCTGCAGGTATCTCTCTCTCCCTCTCTATCTCCCCCTTCCCTCTTGATTTCTAGCTGTCTCTAATAAAGAAAATTTTTAAAAACCCACACAAAACAAACAAACAAACAAAAACAGGCTGAAAAAAAAAGGTCAGGCAGTGTCAGAAGAGGCTGCCCCTCTTTAACCCTGGACGCTCTCCACACCCAGCCCCGCCCTGCCCAGCCCCTGGGCATCTTCTGCTCTCTACCTCCTGTAGGGGCAGGCCTATGAGGAGGCAGGGGAGCTAGTCTGCCCAGCAGCCCTGACTCTGGAAGCCACTGCACCACGGAAGCCCCTTCTATGGACCCCAAGTTGTGCCTGCAGGTCAGGTGGGGGGCACCAGCACCAGCCACTGTGAACTCCACCCACGTAGGAGCCACCTGCCCGGGTGCAGCGTGTGTGAGCCACCTGAGGCTCCCCTCCGCCTGCCCCCATGCTCCACAGAGCTCCCCTAGTGAAGCCATGGTGCCCCTACACAGTGCCTGGCAGACCAGACACAGTCAGGCGTGCACTGTACCCACTGAGCTACCCCCAACACCAAGAATCTCTTTTTCTTTTTAAAAGATACCTTCTGATTTACATATTGGAGACAGAAATTGAGAGGAGAGGGTGAGAGAGGGAACAAGACACCTGCAGCCCTGCTTCACCACTCGTGAAGCTTCTACTCTTCAGGTGGGGACCTGGGACTTGAACCTAGGCCTGTGGGCATGGGAACATGTGTAAACTAGGCAGACCCCACCCCCACCCCAAGAAACTTTTCTGAGATTCTGGTAGCACGTTCCCGAGGTGTGTGGGGACATCTCTGTAGCAGTTCCCACTTGTCAGACTGAGGGGTCTCTGGTTTATTCACACCGTTTCTCTTTTCCACTTCCTGGGGTACCTGCCACCTTCGTGAGTGAGACAGCAAGAGAAGGGGGCCTGCGGGAACTTAAACATGAAGCCAGCTGAGAGATGGTGAATCTCACATTGTAAGTGGGAAAAGATGCTGAATCTCATTGGTCATGAAAATACAAGTTGTTTTTTTTTTTATCATCTTTATGTATTACTAGATACAGACAGACAGAAATGGACAGGGGAGGAGGAGATAGAGAAGGAAAGAGACAGAGAGACACCTACAGCCCTGCTTCACTGCTCATGAAGCTTCCCCCTGCAGGTGGGGACCTCCTCCCAGCCAGACCACTTTGAGGAGCCATGAGGTCCCCTGGCCCCCAGCTGTGCTCTGGGTCACTTCCATCCCTGCCTGCCTGCCACCAACTGTTCAAGGCTCTCTGTCCCCATGTGTCTTTGTGCCTGAGGTCACATTCAGGGTCACTGCAGAGGTGCTGGGGTGGGGGTGTGCATCTGACCTCCATCCTGATCACACCTGGCACACCAGGGTTACCAGCCCCATGCAGTCATCCTGGACTGGCCCTCTGAGCTCCCCACTCCTAGAGATAGATCGGTGGCATTAGGACAATAGGACTCAGCACACCTGGCCACCCGTTCCTCTGTGTCATTGAAATATCTTTGCATCTCAGATGGAGCTGGAAGGAATCCTGTGATGTGAGATCATCCAGAAAGAGAAGGGTGACTATGAGCTGATCTCACTCATGGGCAGAAGTGGAGAAATAAGAACAGAAGGGAAAACACACAGCAGAACTTGGGCTGGGTTTGGTGTGTTGCGCCAAAGCAAAGGACACTGGGGTGAAGGGGGCTTTTAGGTCCTGGTGCCTGATGGGGGAGGAGGACCTAGGCTGTAGGGAGAATGTTTCATAGAAAACAGGAAATTTACACATGAATTGACAACTGTATTGACTGCAAACCATTAATCTCCTCCAAATAAATAGGAAATATCTTTACAAGCAGAAAAAGACAATATGCAAACATTGGTAAATCTCACATTGTCTGTAAATGGGAAAAGATGCTGAATCTCATTGGTCATGAAAATATAAGTTGTTTTTTATCATCTTTATGTGTTATTAGATATAAACAGACAGAAATGGACAGGGGAGGAGGAGATAGAGAAGGACAGAGACAGAGAGACACCTACAGCCCTGCTTCACTGCTCATGAGGCTTCCCCCTGCAGGTGGGGACCAGGGGTTTGAACCCAGGTCCTTTCACACTGTAATGTGAGCACTCAACCACAGCGTCACTGCCAGCCCTCTTGGTTGTTCGTTCCCAGAGCCCTGCTCAGCTCTGGCTTATGGTGGTATGGGGGACTGAACCGGGGACCTTGGAGCCTCAGCCTGAGGGCTTGTTTTCTATAGTGGCACCCAGGAATCAGTGTCACTGCCAAGTACCCCCACCCCGGCTATTCCAGCTTTATTTTCAGAGTGCAGGGAGACAGGCTCACAGCACTGCCCCACCCCCATCCCTGGAGCTCCCCAGTGCCATTCAGGATGCTCCCATGTGGTACTGGGCCCCCTGACCCATGGTCTCAGGACAGTGGGCATGCCTCTCTCAGGTGTGCCACCTCCTGAGACACTGGGAGACCAGTAGCCTTAGCCTGTGTCCTCACTGGACCACCCCCAAGTGGAGCTGAGCAGTGGCCCTGCTCATTCAGCCAGGTGGACGCCACAGTCCCCACCACTGCCCTTTGCCAGCCCAGACCGCAAATGTCCCCTTCTCATACTCCCCTGGCCTCTGCTCTTTCTAGATGCCAGAAGAGGGGCTACAGGACAGAGCCGGCTGGTCTCACTGTGAGACCAGGCTTCCAGAGTCTTGACTGTGGCATCTTGGGGACAGGAGTGGGGGGGGGGGAAGGGGAGGGCAGAGGATGGGAGGGGGAAGGGGAGAAGGGAGAGGGGAGAGAGAGAGAGAGGGGACACCACAGAGGGAGCTGAAGGAGCAAGGAGAGACCAGGGAGGTGGAGGGAGCACCCAGGGGCCAGTGTGTGCAGGGCAGCCAGGGCACTGGAGAGCTAGGGAGGGTCTCAGAGCAGGAGCAGGCTGAATCTGTGCCTGGTTCCATGAATGCTAATAGGAGCAAGAAATGCTGGGGGCCTGCCTGGAAGAGGGGTCCCCTCAGGGGCATGTAGGGGGTGAGGAGGGGGAGGAGGGCTAGGTGGCTAGGCCTGCAGGGGCTGTCCCCTGGGCACCCCAGAGAAAGCCTGGGGCTGCAGCCAGAAGCACCAGGACATCTGCCAAGTGGGGTGTAGAAAGCGAGAGGCAGGAACCCCGAGCCAAGGAGAGGCGAATGGCTCCTCTCACACCTGCCGTGGCTTCCGGTCCCAGAGGCCCTTCTCCAAGCTTCACCTCCCTGCCAGGCTGGGAGCCCCTCAACAATGCACAGCCCAGTCTGGGGCACCCCAGGAGCAAGGGGGTAGGTCCCAGCAGTCCCAGAATACTGTCCAGCCCCCCCACCCACCCCTGTACCTCTGGTGCCTGGCCTCAAGGCCCTCAGGCTCCAGGCTCCAGCCCTCACTCCAGGTGCTCAAGCCTCCAAGCCCCAAAGCTCTAGGCCCCCCAAACCTCCAGCCCCCCAGGCCCCCAGGCTCTAGGCTCCAGGTCCCCCAGAACCCCAGGGCCCCAGGTCCCCGGCTCTAGGCTCCAGGTCCCCCAGACCCCCAGGGCCCTAGTCCCCAGGCCCCCAGGCTCCAGGCTCCCCCAGGCTGCCAAACTCTGGGCTCCAGCTACCAGTACCCCCAGGCTCCCAGGCTCCAGGTGCCCCTCCAGCTCTCTAGGATCCAACACCCCTCACCTCAGGCTCCCAGGCTCCCAGGCTTCAGGTCACCAGAATCAATGCCCCAGGTCCCCAGGCTCTACCTCCCCCAAGGCTCCTAGGCCTCTAGGCTCCAGCCCTCCCCCTCAGGTCCCCAGGGCTGCAGCTGCACCCCCTCCTACAGGCCCAGGTGGGTCACCTGGGAGGGGCCCTCACAGTTGCAGGGGTGGGAGTGGGGGAGCACCCTCTCCTTTCTCCCTGCGAGCTCCGCATTTGGCTTTTTATAAAGCCAATAAATAAATAAGCGGGTGGCATGATTAATTGATGGTAGGAGCAGGCCCAGGCGCTGGAGTCAGGTGGCGGCTTCCTGGAGGGGCACGGTGCAGGCACCTGCCGGGAGGGTGCTGGGGGATCCTGGCTCTGGCCCGCTACACTGGGCAGGCCGGAGACAGGACCCACAGGAGCTCCTTCTGGAGCATCCTCCTTGGCGGGGTCCCCAGAGACCTGGGGCTGAGCCCTCTGCCTCCAGAATTCTGATTCCTCAGACTCCTCAGGCCTTGTGATCACCCCACTTTGCTTGACCTCGCACCTGTGGTTCCAGGATGCATGGGAGGGGGTGCTGGCTGCAGAGTGGGATGTGGGGGAGCCCTGAATACCTGACAGGGTGTGTGAGGGAGGCCTGACTGGGATGTGTGTGGGAGGGAGACCCTGACAGGTGAGGTACATGGGGGTACACGCTTCACCATGGTGCCTCCCCTCTGCAGGTGGGGTGTGGGGGCTCAAACCCAGGTCCTTGCAAACTGTAATGTGTGCACTTAACCAGGTGCTCTGCCACCTGGCCTCCCTCTTATTTTATTAAGTTACCTGACTGTGGGGGGGGTCCCTGACTGTGGGGGGGGTTCCTGACTTGGGGTGGGGGGTCCCTGACTGTGGGGTGTGTGGAGTCCCAGACTGTGGGGTGTTGGGGGGGTCCCTGACTGTGAGGACCCCTGACTGTGAGATGTGTGTGTTTGGGGGAGTCCCTGACTGTGGGGCGTCCCCTACTATGGAATGTGTGGGGAGTCCCTGACTGTGGGGTGTATGAGGTCCCTGACTGTGGGGTGGAGTGCATGGGATGGCCCTGAGTGTGGTGTGTGGGGCGTGAGGCGCCCTGAGTACAGGTGAGATGCATGGGGTCACCCTGAGTGTGAGTGGGACATGAGGAGGGGTTCCCTAGGCTAAGGTGGAGAGGGCTCCTAAGGGGTGCTGTGTCCCCTTGTCTCCTGTCCTCATGTCCCCCTGTCCCCTTGTCCTCCTGTCTGTCTTCTTGTCCCCCTGTCCCCCTGTCCCGTGTCCCCGCCCCTGTCCCCCGGTCCTCCCGTCCCCGCCCTTGTCCCGCTGCTGTCCCCTGTCCCCGCCCCTGTGCCTCGTCCCCCGGCGGTGGAGGAGGCGGGGGCGGCCGGGCCGGGCCGGCGCAGTGCGGGGCGCGGGGCGGGCGGAGCCACAGCGGCGGGCGGGCGCGCAGGGCGGCGGAGGACGGCGGCATCGCGGGGACTGCGAGCAGGTGAGGCTCTGCGGGCCTGCGGCTCTTGGCCCCCCTACCCCAGTGGAGCCCCCAGCCCCGGGAGCACCCTTGCCCCGCTGGGAGGAAGGGAGTCGGGCGACAGCGGTGACCTTGAGCGGCGGCGGGCGGGGTGGTGGGCGCCTGGTGCGGGGTGCCTGGTGCCTAGTGCGGGGTGGGGACGCGCGGGCACTGCCCACCGGCCGTGTAAACTTTCCCAGGGCCAGAGATTGGGGTCGCGGGGCCCTGGACCCTCACCCAGACCCCTCTTCTGTGACTTCGCTGTCTGGGTTCCCCCAGAACCAGGGATTCCCGGGGCTCCAGGCCCGGGCCAAGGCAGTAATGGTGGGCGAGATCTTGGGCTGGGGGCACCTCTCTTCCCCAAAGTGGCTTCCGGGGGGCCTGAGGTGAAGCACCAGGTGCCCCCCCTGTCCTGGGCCCTTGTGCTCCCCAAGCCCCCACCCCCAGCAGGACACAGGGTCCAGGCTGGCAGAACCCTGCAATCCCCAGGCTCAGAGCCACAGCCTGGCTCCCTGGCCCTGCAGCAAAGTCTCCTTCAGAGCTGCTGGCTGGAGCAGGTGCCTGCAGCCCTGGTGGCTATGCTGGGGGTGGGGGGTTACATCCAGGTCCCAGGGACCATGCAACCCCAGGAGGGAGCATGTCCTGGCCACCCTGAGGGGCCAAGCCTCCCGGAATGGAATGAGGGATGCTGGGCAAGGGAGGAGGCCCAGAGAGGGAGAGGCAGCTTCAAGGTCACACAGCCAGCCTAAGCCAGGTGGCCCTGTGACAGCTGGAGGGGTGGGGGTCCACTAGAATCTGTGTGACCTCTGCCAAGTCATCTCCCCCTTCCCCACAGTCCCCATAGCATCCTGGGGAGAGGCTGCCTCTTGGAGCCCATTCCGACTGCAAGTTGCTACCCTCAAAGGCCCAGTCCTCCCCCTGCAAGTTGCTGGCCCCTTCCCCCTCCCCTCCCATGTGGCTCTGTGAGCAGAACCTGGTGGAACCCTGGCTCCTGGGCTCTGTGGGGAGGAGGAGGGTACCTTGGTCCATCCTAGTCACTCACCCTGGGCTGCGTTTTCTCACTGCATCATGGGGGAAGCATGTCTGACTTCTGGGGGCCCCACCCCTCTACACGTGTCTACATGGGGAACCCCACCACCCTCTTCCACAGCTGATCCAGCCATGTTCCTTTCTCTGGGACATATCACTTCTTTTTCCCTGGGGTACATAGGCATTCATTCATTCATTCATTCACGAAGTCATCTCTGAGCCGCAAACTGGGGAAACAGGGAGGAAGCAGCCCCCACATAGCAATCAGGGAGCTCGCACCCAGGGCCAGGCTGGGCATGGTGGCAGTTGTCTCCATTTGGCCTCGTTGGATCCGCACCTGATAGGCACACCGAGCTCCTGGCCACCCTGGAATGCATCTGGGTGGGGGGCACTGAGGCCCAGGGTACTCAGCATGTGAGGCCGGCTGCTGGTGACCTCGGGACCTGAGCCAAGTCTGTGCCAGGCTCCCTGCCAGGCATTTTTGGGTTATCGTCTGATTTTTATCCTCCCACAGCAGTGAAATGTGGTTGGCACCCAGTGGGGCGGGCTGTGGGTGGCTGGGGGCGCTGTGTTTCTGCCGTGGGTCTCTGGGCTGTACCGCTCTCAGGGTGGGTGTCCCCCAGGGTGATGGGAGCCCACCCGACACCCCCAGAGAGGCCCCCTGATGACTCAGGCAGGTGGATAAACACTGTTACCGATGGAGGCTCAAACTTTGCCTGAAAGATCAAGACTTGCTGGAGGAGGGGGCCTTTGAGCTGGACCTCAAAACACGACTTAGGACGTTTAACGAACTGTGTGGGGTAGGGACTGGGGTGCTTCAGGCCCAGGCTGCTGAGGGCAGGGAGGATTGGTTGGGGACACCCCCTCCCCAAAGCATGTTCTGAACCCCCAGGATAAGGCAGCTTAGGTCAGGACCGGGGGCTGGTGGCACTGAGATCCCTCCTGGGCACTGGGGCAGGGCCAACATTGACACTCAGGGGTCTGAGGCCTGGGAGCAGAGTCCCCTCTTTGGTGAGAACTTTCTGGAAACTGATCTATACTACGGATTGCTTGCAAACCCAGGGAGATCATTGTGCTATGTTTGAGCTGCCACAGACTGGGCTCTGCCAGCGTCCATCACAGCAAAATCAAAGAAATAAATAAAAAGAAGGTTCCACCAGGCAAACTGATTGCCAGCGAGAGAAACGTTAACCTACTTCAGGGAGCATCATTTGAATATGCTTGATAAAAAGTCAGTCTCTTCTGCTCGCCAAATCCCCACCCAAGGCACCTGCTTCCTCCCCTCCAAACCAATCCAGGTGACAGTTCCATTGTTGGGCCCCCACCCCTCTTCTCGCTCAGGGTGCAGAAGCCCTTCCTCTGGGCCGGCTGAGTGCGACTAGTGGGGCTCCGTGGAGTCTCCTAATTTGACTCTGTTGCTATAGAAGGCCAGCTCCCCGGCGTGTGACACTACTGTCAGTCAGCCTGCCCCTTGCCTTCAGGTTCCGTGCTCAAACGTTGAAACCCACTGTGGTCTCAGAACCAGAGCCGTACACTCCCATTTCTGCCCTGGGTCCCACAAGTGCCACAGCCAGGCTGGTCCCATCTGTGGGGAGGAAGGGGGCTGGGGAGAAGGGGGTCTGGGTTGGGTGGGGGTGGGGGAGCTGTCAGCTGCGGAGGGGACCTCCCACCTTCCATCTGTGACAAGCCTGGTGGGTGGGCACTGTCCCCTTTTCATGAGGGCCACACCTGCCACCGTTCCTCCTCGGGGATGACTAGCACTGAAGAGGACATTGGCCAGACGGCGGCACACCCTGTTAAGCACACACATTATAGTGCACAAGGACTCAAGTTCAAGCCCCTGGAACATACCTGCAGGTGGAAAGTTTCATGCATGGTGAAGCAGGGATGCAGGTGCCTCTCTGTCTCTCCTCATTCCCTCTCCATTTTCTCTCTGTCCATATCCAAAATAAATAAAAAGGGAAGAAAAGAACACTGCTTGGGGCTGGGCAGTGGTGCACTTGGTTGAGCACAGACATTACAGTGCCAAGGGCCTGGTTCAAGCCCCAGTCAGTCCCCAGCTGCAGGGGGGAAGCTTTAGGAGAGGTAAAGCAGGGCTGCAGGGGTCTCTCTGTTTCTCCTTCCCATTCAATTCCTCTCTGTCTCTATCCAAAATAAATAAATACTTCTTTTAAAAAGCCCCTGCAGGTCCCAGGAGGAGGGGCTATGCTGTGCAGGGTGGGGGGGCCAGGCATGAGGACCTCATGGGGAGGGGCCGTTTGCTGTGGTTGCAGGGGCAGAAGTGGGTGAGGCTGGGAGCAGCTCAGACCGTCCCCAGAGTGGGCTTCTTTGGATTGGGGGACAAGCCCTCTACTGAGGAGCTGACCACTGACCATGAAAGGGACAGCCTCCTGGTCATCAAAGGCCTCAGACACAGACACTGGGTGGAGATGAGATGCAGAGAAGTGTGAGTGCCTCCCCAGTGAGAATTATAGTCAGCTGGGAGGGCTGCCTGGAAGAAGCGTCCTCAGCCAGAGGTCCAGGCATGGGCATGGGCAGGGAGGGTGCACAGCTGTGGAAGACACACCTGGAAGCTGCACCTCTCGCCCACCTTTTTCCCTTCCTCCCCCTTTCCCCTCCACCCCCTCCCCTCCTCCACCCTCCCTCTCCGTCTTTTCCTCTGCTTCCTCCTCCCCCTTCCTCCTCCTTTTCCTCTTCCTTTGCCACCAGGGTTGTGGCTAGAATTCAGTGCCCGCACAACCACTCCACTGATGGCCATTTTTTCCTTTTGTTTTTTAAAATTTATCTTGCTATCTATTTTTATTGGGGAGATTAATGCTTTACAGTAAATTCAGCTGTTGATACATGGGTAAAATCTCTTAATTTTCTGCACAATACTCTCCCTCCCCACTCCCCAGCCCAGGTCCTCCTCCACCATCGGGCACCAGATCCTGAAAGCCCCCTGTGCCGAGTCCTTTCCTTTGGTGCAGTCCACCAAACCCAGTCCAAGTTCTGCTGTGTGTTTCCCCTTCTGTTCTTATTTCTCCACTTCTGTCCATGAGTGAGATCACCCCATCTTCATCCTTCTCTTTCTGGCTCCTGTCACTTCACGTGACTCCTGGAGGGCAGGACAAGGAGAGAGAGAAACACAGACACCTGCAGTGCTGTTACACTCATGTAACCTCCCCTCTACGGGTGAGGACCAGGGACTTGAACCCGGGTTCATGAGCATATGGCATGGTAGTGTATATACTCCGCAGGGTACTCCCCCTCCCCGGCCCCCCCTCTTCTGCACACCTCCAACCAGGAGAAGCAGCCCTCCCCCAAATAGAAGAATAGTCCCTGGCACCTTTGCAGACCCTGCAGGTGTTGGGTGTGGGTGATGTGGGAGGAGGCCGGGTCAGGCCCTGGGGGTGGAGGGCGGAGCAGGGCATGAGCCCCCCTGAGCAGAAAGGGGTTTGAGCTGACCATGCTCCCCCTCCTCCTTCTAGGCAAGTCATCTTCTGAGCTAAAGTGACCCTTGAGAAGAGCCCAGGCCACTGCCTTATTCCGCAGAAGAAATATGGGCACTGAGAGGCAAAGTCACTTCTCTAAGGCCCCGGCCTTTTTTTCTTTATTTTTTCCTTTCACGCTTTATTTTTTTAATGGTGGGGATATAATTCTGCACTGTTCCCATCACTATCGTTCCATGTCCCATCCCCATCCACTGGAAGTTCCCCTATTCTTTAATAGGACCAAAATTATTTATGGGGTGCAGAAGGTGGGAGTTCTGGCTTCTATAATTGCTTCTCTGCTGGACATGAGCGTTGGCAGGTCGAGGACCAAAAATATTGTCTGGAGAGATGGTGTCAGTTGGTAATAGGATTAGAAAGCTGGATTAGGGCAGAGAGTAGCTCCCAAACTTGAAGAAAATACATAGATACCATTAACTGTTCACCCCATTGATCTGACCCAGGGCCCCTGTATTTCATATTCAGCACAGAAGCCTGTGTAACTCTGAGTCCCTGTCAGTCTGAGCCCACAGTCCACGGTCACAGCTGGGAACACTCTAGGCTGCACTCATGTCAGGACCCGTCTTCCTCGAGCGGCAGAGTGGGCTGGCCCAGCCTCCCTTCAGAGAGTGGGGAGTCCTGCCATTGCTGCTCTACAGTGAGGACAAGGGCCTGGAGAGGCCCCCGAGAGGGCTCATGATGACATTCCTTTTTTTTTTAGATTTTTAAAAATATTTATTTATTCCCTCTTGTTGCCCTTGTTTTTTTTTTTTTTTTCTGTTGTTGTAGTTATTGTTGTTGTTGTTGTCGTTGTTGGATAGGACAGAGAGAAATGGAGAGAGGAGGGGAGGACAGAGAGGGGGAGAGAAAGACACCTGCAGACCTGCTTCACCACCTGTAAAGCGACTCCCCTGCAGGTGGGGAGCCGAGGGCTCAAACCAGGATCCTTAATGCTGGTTGTTGTACTTTGTGCCACCTGTACTTAACCCGCTGTGCTACCGCCCGACTCCCAATGATGACATTCCTGATGGAAAGGTCACAACACGCTAAGGGAACTGAACTAACACTGAGAACTAAAACCCCATGTGGGAGCTGATCGTCTCCCTGATAGGAGTCCTGACTGAGCTGCTTCCTCTTGAGCCTGGCTGGGGCTCAGCCACTTCCTCACTCACTGTCCTGTTCTCTGTGGCAGCTGCCAACTGCCTGTGACCACGTACTGCTCTGACGGCTGCTCTGATGTATCGCCAGGCACGGGGATACTTACAGGTCAGCAGGCTGGCTTCCCTGATGGGGAGGGGGACAGGCTCCTGCTCTGCCATGTGCAAGACCCAGGTTTGAGCCTGACCCCACAAAACTGAGGACACTTCAGAGCTGTGGTGTCTTCCCCACCTCTCTGTGTGTGTGTGTCTCCTTGTTCTGATCTGAAAAAGTTGGCCCCGGAATGACGAGACCCTGTGATGGGCAAAACAAACAAGTAAAGATACTTAGGGACAACAGAACTGGGCAGACGGGGACTTTGCCACTTTAAAAAAAATGTATTTGAAAAATAATAAGGGCAACAAAAGGGAAAACAAAGAAAAATGTATTTGATTCATTGATTTTATTTATTGGCTACAGGCAGACAGAGATTGAGAGGAAGGGGACACAGAGAAAGACACCTGCAGCCCTGCCTTACACACACACACACACACACACACACACACACACACACACGGGTGCCACTCACATGGGGATTGGAGATTTGAACCTGGGTCCTTGCATTGTAACATGTGGTTTCACCACTTGGCCCGTCTCTTTCACTTTTGACTTGCCATCCTTGGACCCTGACCCATAGTAAGTGGTTAATAAATGGTGTTGAATGATTGGATTTCTTTTCTTTTTTATCATAAAGATTTTTTAAATATTTAATTAATTTATTAGTAAGAGACAGAAGTTGAAAGGGGAGGGGCAGGTAGAGAGACAGAGACACCTGCAGCCCTGCTTCATCACTTGTGAAGCTTCGCCTCTGCAGGTGGGGACCAGGACTTGAACCTGTATCCTTGGACATTGTAATGTGAGTGCTTAACCAGGTGCGCCACCACCTGGTCACCCCACTGGATTTCTTTTAAAATGTGATTAGCCCTTTCCCCACCACAGCTACGTACTAGGTACTGCTCGCAATGAGTGGGTGTCCAGCCTGTCAGCACCTGAGAAAATCAGCTTTAAGGTCCTGAAGGACTCTGCCGAGGTGACCGTCCACTAGCTGCCATAGAGAGCTGGGGAAGCCAGGCAGGGTGGGCGCAAAGAGGGCCCAATACAGGGGTGGCTATTAAGAGGCACCGGGCTCAATGATTTGGGGGTGGGGGAGGAGAGAGAGAGAGAACACATTAAGAGAGAATCTCTCACCAAGAAAAGGCAAGAATGTGGGACCAGAGAAGTTTTCGCTCTGCAAATCAGTGCTAAAAACTTCACGATTTCGGACTGTTTCTGACACCAGTTCTCAGTGACTGTTCATGCAGAAAATCTTTAGTGCCTGAGGCCCTGACCCCACCACAAGCCAGAGTGGAGCAGTACTCTGGTTTTAAAAAAAAGTTTAGGGTCTGGAAAACTCTCAGAAGGCTAGAAGTGGACCTTATGACCCTATGGCCCTGCAGTTCCTTTCCGGGGGATATGTCCTAAGAAACCAAACACACCCATCCTCAAAGATCAGTGTACACCTATGTTCATAGCAGCACGATTTGTAATAGCCCAAACCTGGAAGCAACCCAGGTGTCCAACAACAGATGAGTGGCTAAGTTGTGGTCTAGATACACAGTGAAATACTCTCAGCTATTAAAAATGATGAGTTCACCTTCTTCACCTCATCTTGGATGGAGCCTGAAGGAATCATATGAAGTGAGAGAAGCCAGAAAGAGAAGGTTAAATATGGGATGATCTCACTCACGGACAGAAGTTGAGAAATAAGAACAGAAGGGGAAGCACAAAACAGAACTTGGACAGGGTTTGGTGTCTTGCACCAAAGTATAAGACTCTGGGTTGGAGGAGTGTTCAGGTCCTGGAACATGATGGTGGAGGAGGACCTAGCTGGGGGGGGGGGGGGGTTAGAATGTTATGTGAGAAATGTCACATATGTACCAACTACTGTATTTTACTGTCAAATGTAAACCATTACTCCCCCAATAAATGAAAGAATAATGCTTAGGAACAAATTTTGGAGAAAGCTCTTACTAGTGGTATGATGTTGGGCCAGTGGCTTTGCTTCAACCATCACAGAACAATAATGAAAGTCATGCATCCAGTTTTTTTGTTTGTTTGTTTGTTTGTTTGTTTTTGTGTTTTTATTGGGTTATCACTGGTGCCTGTGTTAGGAAGCCACCACTCCTGGTGGCCATTTTTCCTTTTTCTTCCTTTCTATTTTATTTGACAGCACAGAGGGAATTGAAAGGGGAGGGGGAGGTAGAGAGGGAGAGAGACAGAGAGACACCTGTAGACCTGCTTCACCAATTATGAAGCTTTCCCCCTGCAGGTGGGAGCCAGGGCTCAAACCCAGGTCCTTTGTGCATGATAATGCGTGTGCTCAGCTGGGTGTGCACCACTACCTGGGCTCTTAAATATATATTCTTTATTTGATAGGACAGAGAGAAATCCAGAGGGAATGGGGCTACGGGGGGCGGGAGGAGTAGAAAGAGAGACACCTGCAGACCTACTTCACCACTTGTGAAGTGCCCCCCCTGCAGGTGGGGAGTGGGAGCTTGAACCTGAGTCCTTGTACACTGTAATGTGTGTGCTCGACCAGGTGCCCCCTGCACACCCCCAGCATATGATTGTTTAAAGACCAGATATGCCAATTCTTTAGCAGAGCCTGGATCCTCATTCCCTTCCCCTCCTCCGTCTCCTCCTCCTCCTTTCCTCTGCTTTTTAATGTAATAATTTAGTCCGTCATTTGTGCTGTAGAAGTATTTCCAGATTCTTAATCCCTGGCCACATAATAAATTGAATTTCCTCACTGCTTCTGACCCTAATAGCAATGGCACACCTCGTCTGAGCCGATGCACTCTGAGGGGGATGCGTGTCCCTTCTGGGTAGTTCTCCCAGTTGGCCTGCTGCTCAGCTGACTCAGTAGTCCCTGCCCCCCGTTTCTCTTTCGGGGCGCTGGAGCAGTCAGGAGCAAGGAGCCCACAGGTCAATTGTTGGGAGATGATCATGGAGACCAGAGCCCAGCCTGGCCTGGCCCGGATGGACAGACAGCCTCCCCAGAAGCCCGTCTTTTCCTGAGGCCTCTGGCCGTCCTGCCAGTTTGTCTGGCTGGCCTGCCTGGCCCAGGGAGGGAGGGAGGTCAGATGGGTGGATTGTCCAGAGGTGTCTTTGAGTCTTTTAATTCCTGCCAAATCACTTCCAAAAATATTCATTTGCTTTATTGTATTTTGTGTGGTTCCAGAGAAGGAACTAGGGCCTACACATGTTGTGACCCCCTAAGTAGTCTCCTAACTCAATCTTTTTATACTATATTTAGAGAGAGAGAGAGAGCGAGAGAGAGAGAGAGAGAGAGAGAGAGGGAATCATAGTTCTGCAAAGAGACTCTCATGCCTGAGGCTCCAAAGTCCCAGGTTCAATCCCAGCACCACTATAAACCAGAGATAAGCAGTGCTCTGGTAAGGGAGGGGTAGGGAGAGAGAGAGGGAGGGGGGGATGAGGATTGGGAGACAGAAGAGTAGGGCTCCTCATTCAGGGATGTGGTTCCCATGGTGTTGTCTATGGTGCTGCCCCAGTGCCTGGCCTCGAACCGAGGGCCTCCCTGCTGGCCAGTCCTGTGCTCTGCCAACTAGTCCTCCCCCTGATGCCCAGAGTGTCAGTGTTGGAAGATGCTGAGCACACAGAATGGGCCAGACCCTTCTCTTGGGCCCCAACTGTCACCCAAGTGGAGCGTGTTCACACAGTCGCCCAGAAGATTCCTCACCACCTGCCTGCCCCCCTCCAGGCCCTGGCTCCGGCTTTCGACATCTCCCCCTCCCCCAGGGTGTCCTATGACTTGGTGGGGAGCAGAGGGTGACATGCGGCCGGTGCAGGGAGCTCTGGGCTTGCCTTCCTGTTTCCCCTCGTGGCAATAATTCAGTGTCTTGGGGGGGATGGTCCCTGACTTGCAACTCTCCCCCCACCCTGTCACGAGACTCTGGGTGAGTTTGGTCACTGGAGAAGGGTTTCAGCTCTAGCCCTCCCTGCTTTCTTCTCTCTTCAAATCATAGGACGCCCCCCCCATATGACATGTTTACATAAAGATCACAGACAGTCCAAACTGCATCCACAAGTCTCAAGTGGCTGTAAAGTTCAAGCCAAGCGCCCCCAGCAGAGCTGCCCGGCCCCCCCGGAGGCCCCTGGCAGGGCTTCTCCAGACGTTCTCTGTGGAGAAAGGTGCACAGCCTCTGCAGTCCCTCCTGGCTGACAGGCCTGCACCCTGGCTGTGGGTGCCCCCACTCCATCCGTCCCTCTGCCAGCACTCAACTAATAGACCCTTCCCAGAGGGCACCGGGGCTGCATCCAGAGCTGACAGTCATAGAGGACTCAGGTGGGCACTCCGTCTTGGCTGCGGGCACTTGTCCAGCAGCCATCTCCTGAGGGTGGGTTCCTAGCCGTGGAGTCGCTGAGTCAGATGCAGCTCCCTGGGGTGGGGTGGGAGGGTGGGAATCCGGGCCAGGACTGCAGGGGTCTCCGCAGAAGGCAGGAGGAGGGGGCTTAGCTGCCAGGGACGGTAGCAGGGGGTGGAGTGAACCTGTAGCCCCTGGAGCTGGGCCCAGTGACATTCTTTGATTTCTGGTCCTTCCTCAGCCATAAAAGAGGAGCACTGCAAGGTTGCTTCTCTCTTTCTCTCAGTTTCCCCTGCTGCACAGTGATGAAGAGGATTCTCTGCCTTCCTCTGTCACCGCCTCCAGGTGTGTGTGTGTGTGTGTGTGTGTGTGTGTGTGTGTGTGTCGGGAGGCTCTGGGGAATGAAGCCAGAGCCACGTGTCACCTCACTGAGTGCCCTCCCAGGCCCAGTTTTCTGGTATTCACTGTATTTTCATTTTTTTATTTTTATTGCCACCAGGGTTATCACTGGAGCTTGGTGCCTGCACAACAAATCCACCACTCCCTGCGGCCATTTTTTTTTCCTGTTTTCTATTTTATTCCATAGGACAGAGAAATTGAGAGGGGATGGGAGAGAGGGAGAGGGACAGAGACACCTGCAGCCCTCCTTCCCTGCTCCTGAAGCTTCCCCCCTGCAGGTGGGGACCAGGGGCTGAAACCCTGGTCCCTGTGCACTGTACTGTGAGCTGCCCAGCCCCTAGTACTCATCTTTTGTTGTTGTTGTGATTTAATATTGATTTACAAAATTACAAGATCAAACAGGGGCACAGCTCCACACCAGAATTCTGTGTCTCCTCCACTGGATGTTTCCATCTTTCAAGGGAGAGGAAGAGACTCAGAGAGAAACCTCAGCTCTACCCCTCAGCCCAGGGGGCTTGCCAGGCTCCTCGAATCAGAATTCGAACCCTGAGCCTTGCACATGGGGGGATCATGTGTTCTGCTGAGCTATGTTCAGCTGACTGTTATTCTCTAATTTTTATGCAAGAGAGAGGAGAGAGGAGGGAGGGAGAGGGGAAGGAGAATGCCCAAAGGGTTGCTCTACCCCCAGGGGACCCCTTTGCTTGGTCCCCCCTGTCCAGACCCAGGACGCTCAGACAGGCCCTCCCTCCAGTGGTGAGCCCTCTTCCCGCCCACCCATCCACAGAGAGCAAGCAAGCTCAGAGCCCTTGCCATAGGGATCAGCACCCAGAGAGGAGCAGTTTGAGGTGTCTTTATCCTGACAGAGCAAAGGAAGTGGAGGACAGAGGGTGGATGGAAGAGCCAGAGGGGACAGGTGTGTGACCCCGGAAGGACAGTCAGAGGTGACTGCCAGGCAGAATGTCTGAGAGGAGCCCCCCACAGAGGGTGGGAGAAGCATCAGCACCCCGACTCCTGGCCTTGTAGGGACATGCGTGTGAAGTCCCCAGCTCTATTCTGGGGCTGGGGTGGAAGTGTGTGGGCAGCCTCCCTGGACACTTTCCCCACCGGATAGGAGGGGAGCGTATTTTTAACCAACCGCCAGCATCCCGTGAAGGGGAGGAGGCCTCTTCACACCCTCTGTGGAGTGAGAAGTTGTTCGGGGTCTTCACTCAGAGTGGGCAATGCTGGGGAGGGGTCCTCTGTGCTGACACTTGGTATGCTGGGGCTCCCACACACACAGCTGGGGGCGGGGTCCTCTGTGCTGACTCTTGGTCTGCTGGGGCTCCCCCACACGCAGCTGGGGAGAAGGGGTCCTCTGTGCTGACACTTGGTCTGCTGGGGCTCCCACACACGCAGCTGGGGAAGAGGGGTCCTCTGTGCTGACACTTGGTCTGCTGGGGCTTCCCGACACGCATCTGGGAAGGGGGTATCCTCTGTGCTGACACTTGGTCTGCTGGGGCTCACACACACACAGCTGGGGGTGGGGTCCTCTGTGCTGACACTTGGTCTGCTGGGGCTCCCCCACATGCAACTCAGGCAGATGCCCCTGTGAGCACCCCCCGATGTGCCAGGGGCCTCAGGCCGCTCAGGCCCTCATGCCCCTGTCAGGGGCATCATCATGGGCGAGCAGGATACCCCCTGTACCTGGGGTGGGTGACTCTGCTGCCCCTCCATGGGGACCCTCATGTGTTTGGGGGCGTCAGCCTGCTCTGGGCTGGACTTGGAAGAGCTTGGTAGGGAAGGCACCACTGCCCACTGTCCAGTGCCCCAGCCCAGTGCCCTCGCTGCTGCCTTGCCTGCTCGCGTACCGCCTTCAGAGCAGAAATCGGAACCCCTTGGCTCGCCTTCTGTCGGTTTGCCAATGCCAAGCTTTTCAAGTTTTTGAGCCTTGTAAAAATACGCAGATTCTGAATTAATAAAAAGGAAACAGCTGCAGTGGCGGCCTGTGCTCGCTCCCTCTCAGAGGACGGTTCGGTTCGTAGGAGGCAGCTCGGAGCCCTGGGAATTTGTAGGGGCGGAGGGCCTGTCTCCCCTCCTGTGCTCCTGGGGTGTTGGCTGTCTTCCACACCAGGCCCCTCAGCACAGAGCAAGGCACCGTGTCCTTGTGTGCTGTGGGTAGGTGGCGCTCTGGGTTGACACTGCTAGGCACTCCTAGAATTTTCTATTTTTTATTTTTTGTAGCACTGAAGCTTCATACTTCATTCTAACAGCCATCTTTATTTGTAAAAATAAATCTTTTAAAAAATTATTATTATCTTTATTTACTGCATAGAGACAGCCAGAAATCAAGAGGGAAGAGGGTGATAGAGAGGCAGAGAGACAGAGAAACCTGCAATACTGCTTTACCAACTCACAAAGCTTTCCCCTACAGGTGGGGACTCGAACCTGGGTCCTTGCACTTTGTAACGTGTTCTCGACCAGGTGTGCCACCACCCACCCATTATTTGTAAATCTTTATTTGTAAAAACCCAAGTTTCACACCACACTCCTGGGATCAACATTTCCATTTGATTATTTTGGCAAGGTGGGAGAGAAAGAGAGCGAAAGAGGAGACAGACAGTGAGGGAAGCGCCGCAGCGCCGCCACCATTCACAGAGCTTCAGGGTGCTAGGGCTCAAACCTGCCAGAAGGAGGCACTTGAGTCTGTCAGGTGAGTTGTCTCCTGGCTCCAGATCCTGGAGTTGGACGTTGCTGGGGTCAGCCCTCTGAGACCCAGGTGGGAGACCCATCTCCATGCTCCTGTTTCCATGTCCAGGGCTGGGGCCCAGAGGTGGGAACATGCCCCCCCGAGACCTTCTTGGGAGGACCTTCAGGATGGTGGGAGTCCCCGGTACTGAGGATTCAGCATCGGAAGTGGGCTTGTGTTCAGGGCTCAGCGCTGGGGCTCCGTGGTCTGCCTGCCTGTGTCCCGGGGAGGCTGGTGGTGGGGTGGGGGGTGGTGGCGGGGGATGGACTGGGGCCGAAAAGGTGATGCTCTGAGCAAGGTGTCTTCCTCCTCAGGGCGGCGGCCTCCCTCTCAGAGCTTGGCCCTGCTGCCTCCTCATTCTCATCTTTCGCCAAGGGGCCTGTGCCCCTTCAGAGCTGCTGCACTCATTCTCTCTCCCTCCATCCTACTATCATCTGTTCATCCATCCATCTATCCTCTTCCCATCTATCCATCCATCTATCCATCCAACCATCCATCCTACTATCATCTATTCATCCATCCATCCATCCTCCCATCCATCCTACTATCATCTATTCATCCATCCATCCATCCTCCCATCCATCCTATCATCTATTCATCCATCCATCTATCCTCTTCCCATCTATCCATCCATCTATCCATCCATCCATCTATCCATCCATCTATCCATCCATCCTCCCATCCATCCTACTATCATCTATTCATCCATCCATCCTCCCATCCATCCTATCATCTATTCATCCATCCATCTATCCTCTTCCCATCTATCCATCCATCTATCCATCCATCCACCATCCATCCATCTATCCACCCATCTATCCATCCATCCTCCCATCCATCCTACTATCATCTATTCATCCATCCATCTATCCTCTTCCCATCTATCCATCCATCTATCCATCCAACCATCCATCCTACTATCATCTATTCATCCATCCATCTATCCTCTTCCCATCTATCCATCCATCTATCCATCCATCCATCTATCCATCCATCTATCCATCCATCCTCCCATCCATCCTACTATCATCTATTCATCCATCCATCCTCCCATCCATCCTATCATCTATTCATCCATCCATCTATCCTCTTCCCATCTATCCATCCATCTATCCATCCAACCATCCATCCTACTATCATCTATTCATCCATCCATCTATCCTCTTCCCATCTATCCATCCATCCACCATCCATCCATCTATCCATCCTCTCATCCATCCACCCACCTACCATCCATCCATCTATCCATCCATCCATTCATCCATCATCTCAACATCCATCCATCCATCATCTATCCATCCATCTATCCAGTCTCCCATCCATCCATCCATCCATCCATCCATCCATCCATCTTCCCATCCACCTATCCATATTTATTTCCATCTCTCTGCCCATCTTCCAGTGCTGCCCCACCAATTATCCTCTGTGTATGCATCCATTACTAGCTATCCTTCCTTCCACCACTGCACCTGTACCAGCCTGTGTGAGTGCTCTGTGCCAACTGTGAGGAGGGTAACAGCACAGGGTCCCCAGCAAGGGCAGCTTCCTGTGGTCAGGTCTCATACTCCATCCTCCTGTGTGCCAGCCCAGGTGGTGGGTCGAGGCAAAGTGGCACTCAGCCCCTCCTGGTACCCTTGCTGCATCTGCCTTTCATGGCATGGACCCACCTTCTGACACGGACATCACTGTCACCGTCTGTCCCAGAACCCTGGTGTCTGCATGCTCTGAACACGGGGAGGCCCCTGCCCTGCAGCTGCCATCCTCCCCCCTCCCCCCGGCTGTACCTCCTCACCCTGCCCCCTCCCCTCCCCTCCTCCCACACTCAGCCCAGAGCCCATGTGCAGACTCCTCCCTCCTCTGGGTCCAGAGTGCTTCATCTGGGGATCCCTGGCAGCCCTGTCAGTCAGCCCAAGGAAGGGCTCTCTTGACATGAGGGAGAGAGGGGAGGAGAGGGTGGGGCCTTTGCATCACACTGAGGGTGAAGGGGGCCCCTTGGTGCTAGACCACCCCCCCCACTCCTGTGTGAAGTGGCCGTTCCCCTGTGATGTCTAGTCCTGCGAGGGTCTCACTGTACCTTCTAACATCTGCATTCGGCTGCTCTGTCCCTCAGGACTCCTCTGTGTGTCCTGTTCCTCAGCTGCCAGGTTGGTCTGAGATTACCTGTCCATTTTCATTGGCCCAGGATGCCCCTGAGTCTGGAGAGCCTTGGTTACTGTGTTTAGGGAGGGGAGCATCATCGACGGCACCCGCAGCAGCTCTGGGCAGTGGCCATTGCTGTCCCCGCCCCACAGAGCAGGGGGCTTGCTGCAGAGACAGCTGCCCTGAGCGCATGGAGGCACAGACAAGAGATACGCCCAGTGTGACTCCCCAAGGCCCTTCCCACCCCCAGCTGCAGGGACTCCAGGAGAGCCTGGGTGGCCAAGGGAGAGGGGCTCTGAGAGGTGGCTGGTGTCCTGTCCCAAGTAACTCTGGACTTAGTGCTCCTGTCAGGGCATGGAGACCCCCACAGCCTCTGCATAAGAGGACTCACAAGTGGAGGAGGCATGGGACAGGGGAGACAGCTCACCTGGCAGAGGGCACACCTTGCCGTGGTCCAGGTCATAGGTTTGAGCCCTGGCACTATGCACAGCACCCAGGGAGCTCCACAGATGGTGAAGCAGGGCTGTGGGGTCTCTCCTCTCTCAGCACCATGCACAGCACCCAGGGAGCCCCATGGAGGGTGGGCAGGGCTGTGGGGGTCTCTCCTCTCTCAGCACCATGCACAGCACCCAGGGAGCCCCATGGAGGGTAGGCAGAGCTGTGGGGTCTCTCTCAGCACCATGAACAGCACCCAGGGAGCCCCATAGAGGGTGGGCAGGGCTGTGGGGTCTCTTCTCTCTCAGCACCATGCCCAGCACCCAGGGAGCCCCATGGAGGGTGGGCAGGGCTATGGGGTCTCTCCTCTCTCAGCACCATGCACAGCACCCAGGGAGCCCCATGGAGGGTGGGGCAGGGCTGTGGGGTCTCTCCTCTCTCAGCACCATGCACAGCGCCCAGGGAGCCCCATGGAGGGTGGGCAGGGCTATGGGGTCTCTCCTCTCTCAGCACCATGCACAGCACCCAGGGAGCCCCATGGAGGGTGGGCAGGGCTATGGGGTCTCTCCTCTCTCAGCACCATGCACAGCACCCAGGGAGCCCCATGGAGGGTGGGCAGGGCTATGGGGTCTCTCCTCTCTCAGCACCATGCACAGCACCCAGGGAGCCCCATGGAGGGTGGGCAGGGCTATGGGGTCTCTCCTCTCTCAGCACCATGCACAGCACCCAGGGAGCCCCATGGAGGGTGGGCAGGGCTATGGGGTCTCTCCTCTCTCAGCACCATGCACAGCACCCAGGGAGCCCCATGGAGGGTGGGCTGTGGGGTCTCTCTCTGTCTCTCTGTCTCTCCCTTCCTCTCCCTCTTTCCTGCTATAGTTTCTTTCCTTCTCTCTGTATCTCTGTCCCTTTCTGTCCTCTCCCACTCTTTCTCTTCCTCTCTAAGAAAGAAAAAGTTCACTGGGAAGAGACAAATTGTGTGGGCATGAAGCCCCATGATACTTCTGGCAAAATTCAAAAGTTGATTAAAATACTTGTCTTGTTATTTTGAGAGAAAAGAGACCAGAGCACCACTCTGCTCACTGCCATTTGTGCTGTGCCATCTCATATGGATCTGCTCGCTCCTGCCCAGTGCCCACACCAAGCCCAGGGCCTCACACAGGAGCCCTGTGCTCTACCTCTGGGCTGTCCCCCGACACTGTCACCACTTCTACACACTGGGGTCGGGCAGGTGGCTTGTCCTGTGACCTTGCAAATGCCTAGCATTTTATCACTAGATTCCTGTTTCCTTTTCTCTCCTTTTCTTTCTTTCTTCCTTTCTCTCTCTTTTTTCTTTTTTGTTAGAAGGTGAGAGATAGAGGGGGATGGAGAAACAGAGAGGAGAGACTCCTGTAGTAACCGTTGTCCCACCATTCATGAGGGCTCCCTGCACCCCTGTGTCCCCTGAGGTCCTGGGCCCCACCAGGGAGTGGAGGAGGAGGAGGAGGGGGGGAGCCCTGCAAACTCCTGGCTCCCGGGCTGCTAATCTCACAGGTGTGGAGAGGATCCACTTCTCTCCAAGAGCCATTTCTGCAAAACACACACTTGACTGTGCTTCCTGGGGCCTTCTCCTGCTAAGCCGGCTCTGTCTCTCGGCCTCTTCACTGACTCCTGTGCTCCCACAGGGCTGTGCTCCGGGGGCAGGCGCTTCCCCTCCCACCTGCAGCACCCTCACTGAGGCCTCAAGAACCCTCTGAGGGGAGTGGGCAGAGGGACCCTCCCCCGAATCCTGGGCTTTGTGACCCTTCTGCTTGGGCTTGACTCGCATCAGCTTCTAGTCAATTCCCTGGGGAGTGTGAACCCTGCTGACCCCTGGGCTTGGTCTCCCTCCCCTCCCCCCTCCCTGCCCCTGGACCTGAACATTTATTTATTTATTTATTTATTTATCTTTGGTCACCAGGGTTATTGCTGGAACTTGGAGGCTGTACAACTCCACCACCATTTCCTGGTGGCCACTGTTTTTCTTTTTCAGGTAGAAGGTAAAAGACAGAGAGGGAGGGAGGGAGGAAGGGAGGGAGGGAGAGAGAGGGGGGGGAGAGAGAGAGGCCTGCAGCCTTGCCCCACCACTCCTGAAGCTTCCCCCTGCAGGGGAGAGCTATGGTCCTTGAACCCGGAGTGTGGTAGTGTGTGCGCTCTGCTGAGTGCAGACCACCTCTGCCCCTTGAGCCTTCATCCTGGGAGGACCCACGGCCTGTTGTCCACAGAGCCCGCCATAGCAGGAGGGCCCCTGTGGCTGTCATTTCTCTCCACCCCCAGGAAGACCGATGCCCAGTTGACAGTGGTTCACAGAACTTGCTCCCATACGCTCACTCGCCTCTCTGTGTTTTTTCTCTGATTTTAAAATGAAGATCTTTTTTTTCTTTATTGCCACCAGAGTTATCGCTAGGACTAGGAATCCACTGCACCCAGAGGCCGTCCAGGACAGAGAGAGATTGAGAGGTGAGGGGGGAGACAAAGAGGGAGAGAATGGGGCTGGGTGGTGGCGCACCTCGTTAAGTGCTCAAGGCCCCAGGTTCAAGCCCCTGGTCCCCACCTGCAGGGGGAAAGCTTCACGAGCGGTGAAGCAGGGCTGCAGGAGTCTCTCTGTCTCTCTCTGCCTTCTTCCCCATTCCCTTCCTTCTCAGTTTCCCTCTGTCCTACCAAATTAAATTAATAAATAAATAAAGTTTAAAAATTTTTTAAAGAGAGGGGAGGCTGCACCCCTGCCCGTTCTCCAGTTTATTTGTAATGAGAGAAAAAGACCGGAGCAAGACTGCAGGTCCTGTGTTCACTGCCAAGCCACCACCAGGCGGCTCTGTTTGGGGAGAGACCAGAGCCCCACTCTGCCGCACGTGCTGTTGGAGTGGGGCCAGGGGCTTCAGGCGTGCAAGGCCCGTGCTCTTGGTGGCAGACCCCTCTTCCCCCTCACCTCACCCCCACCCCCAGGCAGCAGGGCAGGAACCAAGCCGATCACTGGGAGAGGACCGGTAATTGGTGAGTTCTCGGGGCAGCAATGGAGAGAACCCTCCGTTGCCTTGGGCTGAGTCACCATTTGACTCAAACGAGGAGCCCCCTAGAGGTTGATTCTTGCATTGCTCAGTGCAGAGCCGTGGGCTGAGTACCACATGTGAGGGTCAAGAAGCACCCAGGGGAGCTCCATGAGAGGGTGCTGTGGAGTCTCTCTCCTTTCAGTCTGTTTCTCCCTCTCTTCTTCTTGAAGGATATAGAACAGAATTTCAAAGGTTGCACCAGGCACGTCACTCTGTTGTATGGATCATGTGAGGACATGTCTGGATTCATTCTCTAGAGAAATATGAAACTGATCTTCTAGGGGAGTCTCCTGGTGTCCAGAGGGCTGAGGGCCAGAGGCCCAGGCTGCAGGAGCAGGGTAGCCTGTTGGGAAGCCTGGTGTCTGTCCCCTGCCCTCTGCTCAGCCACATGGCCATGCTCTGGTCAGTTCCTCTGGTCACTTTAGTCCTGGGCTGAGATGGCTTCTGCTTGGTCCTGGGGATTAAACCCAGCAGGTCCTGGGTCTCAGGAACAGGCTGGGATTGACCCAGCTCAGGGCATATGGACCAATCATAGCAGATGGGGGTGGGGCTGCTGCCATGACTGACAGGTGCTTGGTGGACATCTATCCCCATCGCCCTGGGGTGAGAAGGACACTTCTGCATGCAGGTGTCATGAGGGCCACCCAGGGGACATGTCAGTGGGGCTACATGGAGGCTGCTGGTGTGTGGGGAGGCTCTGGGGGGGGGGGGTTTAACAGGGGACAAGGCCTGGATGGGTGGCCCCGGGGACTGGAGTCAAGGATCCGAGGGTCTGCCCCTCCCCCCATTGTCGTGCCCCTGCTGCTAGCAAGTCAGCAAAGGCCAACTTAACACAAAGAAGTTTATTCTTTTTGTCTCTCATCAGACACAGAGCCCCACATGGGGAGGAAACTGAGCAGCCGGGGACCCTGTGGGGGGCAGGAGCCTCAGCAGGGTCTGCCCCCCCCCCCCCCGTTTCAGCAGAGCTCACCAGGACCCAACCCAGGGACCCAACCACAGGGGAGAAGCAGGCATCTATCTGTCTTTCTCCCCTTCTGTTCCCCCTTCCCTCTCAAGTTCCATCTCTATCCAAAATTAAAAAAATAAAAAATTGAAAAGCAGGTTCCTGGGCCTCTCATATTCAGCACACAGCGCCCTTAGGTCCCACCAGATGAGGTGGAGTTGGGAGGAGAGCTGTCGGGTGGGGGGTGGAGGCAGGAAACAGGACGGAGCCAATGGGTCCGAGGATGATCTCACAGAAGTCTGTGCCCCCTTACCCTGTCTTGCCCCACTCAGAGGAACGCCCCCTTTTTCCCTCAGTGTGAGACAGCACACATACGTGAGTCTACCTTTCTCCTTCTTCAGTCTAGAGAGACAGACAGAAGCGCTGCTCCACACCCCAAGGAGCTTCCCCATGGCTCACACATGGCGCCAGGGCCTCGTGTGCGGAGGCATGCTCTCTCTCAGCTGAGCCCTCTCCCAGCGGGAAAGTCTCATCTTTTTCTGCTGACCACCCAGACAAGGTGTCCTCTCTGCACACACAGAAGAGACCGTCCCCTGTACAGCTGGTCGCTGTGAGTGACTGTGGGAAAGTGGTCACTGTATAAAGGGCAGCGCCATGGTGCCTAGAGCCCTGTCTCCTGTGGTTCGAGTCTGGCTGGGTCTGTCGGCAGCACAAACATGGCTCCCTGCACCCCAGTCCGGGGGGGAGGGGCTGGGGGGGTAGGAATCCTAGCTCTGTGCCTAGGACTCCAAGAGCACTGTCACTGTCACCCAGGGGTATGGCTTTGTGTCTGAACCACCCCCCTGTCCTGCCTGGGGTCCAGGCAGAATCTTCTTTTGTGCCAGAAGAGAGAGGCCTCTGGCAGAGAGGCCTCACCCCAGTTCCCTGACCCCAGCCCCCAACCCTTCTCTCTGCTGTTTCCTCAGGGTGTCTGCTGAGGGTCTCCTGGTGGCCTGGATGCCCAGTCAAAGGCTTCTCAAATGCTGGACACCTTCTGTCCTCTGTTCTTGTGAGCTGTGCCTGGGATGGGGGGGTGTCAGGGTCAGAGTCCTGAGCGAGACTCACAGTGGGCAGAGACAGTCTGGAGCAGAGACATGGGTGGGGAGAGAGTCATCCAGAGGCTCTCATTTGGGGGAGGCCTATCTCAATAGTGACAGACAGACCAAGTAATTAGTGTCCAACAGATTTGGGGACAGGTGGGCAGGCAGGGGAGCGGAGGGGTCAAGGACTTCCAGCCATGTGGCCTTGCCCATCAGGCAACACACAGAGACTGGCCCTGCCAGACCCCAAAGAGCAAGTGCCAGTGAGCTAGGAGCCCCCACCCTGAGGCTCACATGGCGGTGGGGGGATGCCAGCACGCCTTCCCCCCCCAGGAAGGCTCCCCCACACTTTCTATCCTGGTGCAGTTCTGGCTTTTAGAATTGCAGTGGCCGCCCTTGGCTTTGAAAATAGCTACTGAACGCCACCTCCTCCGAGAGCTTGTCTGTCCTGGAATGGCCCGAGGGAGGGACACAGCCAGCCCAGGGGACAGCCTTCTGGACAGCAGCCCCCCAGCTGCTGTGGCCCCTGCTTGGGCCTTCTGGGATGGGGGGGCTCACTGAGCAGCCCCCCACCTTGGGACCTTATCCAGCATCCGCACATGAGGCCCCTGAGCTCTGGGTGCTTTGTGAGCTTAAGGGACAAGGACCTGGGGACGCCCCTGGCCAGTGGTGTCCAGGCTGAGCATTCAATGTCCTGGGACCTTGGTGGCAGAAGCTGGGAGTAAGCCCAGGACTCATGCCTGTGGGGGGTCACAGCCCCCCGGGTCCCACTCTTTTTTTTATTTTTATTTTACTGCCTCCAGGGTTATCGCTGGGGCTCGGTGTCTGCACTATGAATCCACTGTTCCTGGAGGCTATTTTTCCCCTTTTGTTGCCCTTGTTGTTTATCATTGTTGTTGTTACTATAATTGCTGTTGTCACTGATGTTGTTGTTGTTGGATAGGACAGAGAGAAATGGAGAGAGGAGGGGAAGACAGACAGGCGGAGAGAAAGACAGACACCTGCAGACCTGCTTCACTGCTCCTGCAGGTGGGGAGCCAGGGGCTTGAACCAGGTCCCTTATGCCAGTCCTTGTGCTTCGCACCACATGCACTTAACCCACTGTACTACCACCCAGCCCACGGTTTTTAAATCTTTTATTTAAATTTTTTCAGGAGTTCACAATTTGAAAATAACCATTAAATGCATATAAGAAGGCAATTGTATCTATATTTCTACACACAGACATAATATTTTTACCAACAAAAAGCCTTTACACAAGCAATTTTTTCCATTATTTCACGTGTATCTTTTACTTACGGTTTTTCTTTTTCAGAAATCACTGGTAAGATACAAATGACACTGATAAATATTACGGATAATATCACTGCCTCTCTCTCTCTTTCTCTTTTCCTCACCAGAGGTCTGTGTCCACAGCCCTCTGTTTTACCATTTCATTTTTTGTGGAGAAAGAAGCAGACAGGGGCCAGGCAGTGGTGCACCTGGTTAAGCGCACACACTACACTGTCCTGTGCTCTCCCCATCCACTGTCTCCCAGCCCCAAGGGGTTTCTCATGGGGAGTCCTGGGTGACAGCAGGGAACCCTGAAGGCCACGCTTTTGGAGGTGGGAGGGTTACACTGAGACTCACCTGCTCACCCTGGGGTCTCAGCCACCGGCACAGGGCACTCTGAGCTGGAGTCCAGCAGGCCCCCCACACAGCTGGGTGGTCACACCTGTCTGCCTCAGTTTCCCTATCTGCAAAGTAGGGAGAGTATATGATTCCAAGGCTGCTGTGAGGCATCTGGGCATCCCCCCAAAAAAACACACACACAGAGATACACACACAGAGGCCACACACACACATACAACACACACACACACGCACACACACGGACACAAACACACACACACACAGAGGCCACACACATACACACACACACACACACACACACACACACTCACACACACACACACACACACACACACACCATCTGGGGCACCCTCTGAGTTGGGCACTTCCCAGATAGGGAAACTGAGGCCCAGCCCAGAAGAGCAGGTCAGAGGGAGGACCTGGCTCTTGGGGATTATGTGGCTGGGGAGGGGGCCATCTGCCAGGATCCCAGGGGGCTCGGTCCCAGTTGCTGGCTACACCGCTGCAACAGGAAGCAGGACATGGAAGTTGGGGTGGGGGGTCCCTGAGATGAGGGAGTAGGCCAGGACTGGGGAGGGAGGAGGGTAGCCCTGGGGTGCCCCTCAGGGAAAGAGCGTTCTCTCACAGGGACCCCTGGAGCCAAGCTCATCTGTCCATCTGTCTAAGTGGATGTCTGTCTAAATGGACAGGGACTGGGTGGGGTGCTCAGTGTGGGGTCTGCCCATTTCCTAGGGAGGGGTTCTAAGCAGAGTGCCCAGGATTCGGGGAGCAGGAATGGGGGAGCATGGTTACTCCTCATTGCTGGGGGTCCCAGGGGCAGGGCTACAAGGAGGGCAGGGAGGGAGGCTCAGGACGCAGAGGACTGGGGTGTCACGTGGGGCTGTCTCCTCCCCAGACCGAGGGTCTGCCTACTTTCTCTGTTCACCACTTGGGGTGGGGGGTAGCTACAGGGCGCCCAGAACGTTCTCTCTGTCCTAAGTCCTACTGACCCTTCCCTGCAGGCTCCCAGGGCTCTGGAGGAGCCCCCTCTGCAGGCTTCCTCCCAGCAGGGCAGGGGGCTACCCGCTCCCAGCAGCAGCTTGCAACTCACTCCAGAACTTCAGGTGGGGGGGGGGGCACGGTCTCAGTGGTGAGGTCACCTCTATCCCCCACCTCAGAGCTTGGAGTGGACCCCAGCGGGCAGTCTGCCCCTGGCAGGATTTGCTGGGTGCCTTTGGGCTCCACGGGGTGTGCTGGGGGGACGGGTCAGCTCTCCCACTCACCCAGGGAGAGGGTATCCCTGTCACATGGAGCCCCAGGGAATGAAGAGGTGTGGGGCAGTCAGGAAGGGCTTCCTGGAAGAGTTGGCATGGAGCAGAGGGGCCAATGGTTAAAGCTCTGAACTCCTAAGTGTAAGGCCTGAGTCCATCTCTGGCCTCACATGTGCCAGAGGGACTCTGCTTCTCTTTCTCTCTCTCTACTCTCTCTCTCTCCCCTGTCTCTCTCTCTCTCTCTCTCTCTCTCTCTCCCTCTCCCTCTCTCTTTCTCTCCCCCCCTCTTCTCTCTCTTTCCCTTTCTTTCTCTCTCCCTCTCCTCTTCCTCTCTGTCTTCTCTCTCTCCTCTTTTTCTCTCTCTTCTCTCCTTTTCTCTTTCTCTGATACTTACAATGAATACTTTGGGGGGGGCAGTGAAAGGGAGGTGCCAGCTGACTTCCGGGCCGGGCACTTCTCTCACCTCTGAGAGAAGCAAATTAAAACCTGCCCCGTGGCGGCCAGCTCCACATTGATTCGGGGCCTGGGATTAGGCCCCAGGCTTGGCCAAGCCGTGTGGGCAGTGCCAGGCGGGGCAGGCAGTCCCGTGACCACAGGGCCCTGCCCGGGACTCCGGCGGCCCTCAGACAGGACCCCCAGGCCCGCCAGTGAGTAACCGCTGCCTGGAGGAGGGGGCTTTCCAGAGACCTGGAGGGGGGGCTTCTATGGGGAGTCTGCCTTGGGGGTGGGGGCACCCCACAGATGGATGCGGCCGGGGAGAAAGTACCCAGGGTTCAAATCTCCGGGGCCACTCATGGCCCAGGTGCCCAGGTCCTCCTCTCTCAGGGGTCACGGCCCCCACACACGGGGTGACCTACAGTCCCGGCCTGTGCACCTCAGGGACCTGCACCTCCCACCCCAGGCTGGGCCCTGGTGGTTCATGCCCATGTGCCCTGAGTTTTGGGGGGTTCACACCCAGCTGCTGTAATCCTGGGGTTTCATGCGCAGCTTCTCTGAGTCTTGGGGGTTCATGCCCACCTGTCCTGAGCCTGAACTCTCCCCACAGCCTCCCTAGCGAGTTCCACCCTTCCGGAGCCTCAGTTCTGTCTGCCACCCTCACCCTGGGCCTGTGGGGGGTGGGGGGCTGCCGGGCATATTCCCAGGGTGCAGTCTGGCAGGCTCACCCACCAGCCCCCAGAGGCACACAGAGGAAAGGAACTTGGAGCACTGGCAGGAAACAGAGTTGAGGCTGGGAAGCAGGCTGAGCTCAGGCCCAACAAAGCCAGTGCAGGGGCAGGGACACACCCGACCCTGTGACCTGGGCGCTGGGGGACTTGTAGCTGTTGACAGGAGGGTCCCTTCCGCCACCCCTCCACCCCCAGCACCGTGGTCACAGCTCTGTCACCCTTCGTCAGTTTCGGACAATCAGAAGGCAGGAGGGTGGGGTGGACGCCGCCCACGGACACAGGAAAGGGGGTTGTCTTACCTCATTGAGCTTCAAGGGCAGGGGGAGGGGGGAACACCTGCCTGGGCTGTGTCCTCTCTTCTAAAATGTTCTCTGGGGACACATAGCTGAGGCGGACGGCATTCCAGACACTTTCTCAGGGTCCTGCGGGCAGCGGGGGCTTAACCAGAGACCGAGGCCCAGGTGTCCTGACCCCCACCTGCCATGATGGGGGCAGAGCTGAGGACTGGGGCGCAGGGAGAGGGGATGGTGGGTGCGAAGGGCAAGACAAGACTTGGGGGTTGCTGGGCCCCCTTTCATCTCCCCCTGCACCCCCCCACATGTCTCAGTAAAATCCCCATTTGATCCGGTTCTCCTGAAGCAGGGAGATACCCACAGTGGCCTCACTGCTGCTGAGACAGACAGAAGCTTCTTTCTCTTCCTTCCTTCCTTCCTTCCTTCCTTCCTTCCTTCCTTCCTACCACAGCCCTGCACAGCTTTGGCTGATGGTGGTACTAGGGATTGAACCCAGGCTGGGCCTCAGAGTGTCAGGCAGGAGAATCTTTTGCAGAACCACTATGCTTTTTATTATTATTATTATTATCATTATCATTAATCATGTTCCCCAGAGCCCTGTTCAGCTTTGGCAGGTGGTGGTGCTAGGGCCTCAGAGCCTCAGGCAGGAGAGCCTTCTGCAGAACCACCATGCTGTCTCCCCTGTCTATTTTATTTTTGACGTAGACATTGAGGGAGGGAGGAGACGGCAGAGCCCTGCTCAGCTCTAGCTGGGATTGAACCAGGACTCTGAAGTCTTAGGCAGGAAAATCTCTCTTTTTTAACTTTATTTATTGATTTAATTTGATAGAACAGAGAGGGAAAAGGGAAGGAGAGAGGCAGGACACTTGCAGCCTTTCGTCACCACTTGGAAGTGTTCCCCCAGGTATGAAAGTCTTTCTCCAGAACCATGATGCTGCTTTCCCTGACCCTTCCTTTAAGTTTTTCAAATACTTATTTATTTATTCATTCCCTTTCGTTGCCCTTGCTGTTTGATTATTCTAGTTTTTATTGTTGTCGTCATTGTTGGATAGGACAGAGAGAAATGGAGAGAGGAGGGGAAGACAGAGAAAGACAGACACCTGCAGACCTGCTTCACCACTTGTGAAGTGACTCCCCTGCAGGTGGGGAGCCGGGGGCTTGAACCGGGATCCTCACGCTGGTCCTTGAGCGTTGTTCCACATGTGCTTAACCCGCTGCACTACCGCCCGACCCCCTATTTTTTTTTTCACTTACTTTCATGAGAGAGATGCAGAGAGAAAGATACAGATAGACCAGAATCCTGCTCAGCTCTGGCTGATGGTGCTGGGGATTGAACCCGGAACCACAGAGCCTCAGGCATGAAAAGCTTTTGCAGAACCAGTGTACTATCTCCCCCAGCTGATGCAGAAGCTTCTTTCTAGGCCCTGAGGTGCTACTGGCCTGGGTCCCCATCTGTCCCTACCTGGCATCTGCTCCCCAAACTCCACACCATCCTGCCCCAGCGCCTTTGCTCTTGCTCTTTCTCTTCTCTTTGCTTTTCTTTTTTTTTTTAACTGGGGGGATTAATGGCTTACAGTCAACAGTAAATACAGTTGTTGGTCCGTGTACAGAACTTCTCAGTTTTCTGGAAAACACTCTCCCCCAGCCTAGGTCCTCCTCCACCATCAGGCACCAGGACCTGAAAGCACTCCCCTCCCCACAAGAGTCCTTTACTTTGGTGCAGTACACCAAAACCAGCCCATGTTCTGCTTTGTGTTTCCCCTTCTGTTATTATTTCTCCACTTCTGTCCATGAATGAGTTCTTTCTATCTGCATCCTTCTCTTTCTGGCTTCTCTCGCTTCTCATGATTCCTTCAGCTCCATCCAAGATGAGGTGAGGAAGGTAATTTCATCATTCTTCACAGCTGAGTAGTATTCCACTGTGTATCTAGGCCACAACTTTCTCAGCCACTTGTCTGTTGTTGGACACCTGGGTTGCTTCCAGGTTTTGGCTATTATTACAAGTTGTGCTGCTATGAACACAGGTGTACAGAGATCTTTTTGGATGGGTGTTTTTGATTCCTTTGGAGATGAATTGCAGGGTCATCGGGCAGGTCTGTTTCTAGCCTTGTGAGAGCTCTGGTCTTCAAGACTAGAGCTGGAGCCACCCAGCACCTGTGTTCCCCAGGCTCTCCCTCCTCGCCCTTGGGCTGAGTGGCATCCCTTATTCTCAGCACTCTGCCGGGGTCGGAGGCACGGCCAGAGGCTGGGAGAGGCCAGACTAGGCCTCAAAGGGGGTGTGTGGACAGTGGGGGGAGTCGGGTGGAGGCTGAGAGTCCAAGGGAGGGCAGTCAGGCCGGCTGTATCCCCACACCCTGGTCCCTCCCTGAGTGACTGACCCACCTGATGGGGTTGGGGAAATCTGTGCTCCACTGGGGCCCTGCTCACAAGCAAACTGCATGACTTGTGAGAACTCTGGTGGTTCTCTTAGAGAGATGGAGACACGGAACTGTGGTGGTGGGTGTGGTGTGGAACTAGACCCTGTCGTCTTGCCATCTTGTAACAGACTATTAATAACAAATAAAAATTGTTACGGGGGCCAGGCGGTGGCATACCTGGTGCAGTGCACGTTACCATGCACAAGGACATGGGTTCAAGCCCCCGGGCCCCATTCGCATGGCGAAAGTTTCACAAGTGGTGAAACAGTGATGCAGATGTCTCTCTGTTTCTCCTACTCTCTTTTTAAAGATTTTTTTTTACTTTATTCATTATTAGATAGAGACAGAAATTGAGAGGAAATGGGGAGAGAGAGAGAGGAAGAGAGACAGAGAGAGACACCTGCAGCCCTGCATCTCCACTCGTGAAGCTTTCCCCCTGCAGATGGGGACCAGGGGCTTGAACCTGGGTCCTTGTGCACTGTAATGTGAGCACTTAACCAGGTGCACTACCACCTGGCCCTGTTTCTCATTCTCTATCCCCTCTTCCTCTCAATTTCTCTCTGTCCTATCATATTAAATAAATAAAGCTTGTTTTAAAATCATTGAAACAATAAAATGAGTGGTCAATTGTGGTGGAGGGAGCAGGCCATGGGGATTGTGAGCTGAGGGGCCTCTCAGAACCTTGGTCTCCTTGCCTGGAGAGAGAACTCAGCCTCACGGAGCTGAGGTCGGGGCCTGGGGACACAGAGCCAAGGTGCATGGCACCCCAGCCACCTCCTCAGGGGTCTCGCAGGCAGCTGCTCGGTGCCCAGGTGCCTAGGCCCTCCCCTCTCGGGGTCACAGCACACCTGTTACCATGAGTGAGGACCTGGGTTCAAGGCCCTGGCCCCCATGCCTACCTGCAGGGGGGAAGCTCCATGGATGGTGGAGCTGTGCTATAAGTGTCTCTCTCTCTCTCTCCCCCCCCTCCCTGCTCTCCTTCTCTATTTTTCTCTGTGTCTATCAGAGAAAAAACAAAAGAGAGGAAGGAAGGAGGGAAGGAAGGAGAGGGGAGAGAAGAAATGGAGGAGAGAGGGAATAAGGAAGAAGTTGCCACCAGGAGCAAGGAGATCATTAGGCACTAAGTCGTGACCATAAACCTGGTGGCAAAGAGAAAGAAAGAGCATATGCTGAAATGACTGAGTTGGGAGAACATTAGACTAAAGAGAGAAAGAAAGGAAGGAAGAAAAGAGAGAAAGAAAGAAAGAGTATATGCTGAAGTAACTGAGTTGGGAGAACATTAGACAGAAGGAAGGAAAGAGGAAGGAAGGAAAGGAGGGAGGGAGGGAGGGAGGAGAGAAAGAGAGAAAGGAAGAGGGAGGGAAAGAAAGGAGAGGAAGGAAGGGCGGGGGGGAGATAGGAGAGGAAGGAAGGAAGGAAGGGAGGGAGGGAGGGAGGGAGGAAGGAAAGAAGGAAGGAAGGAAGGGAGGGAGGGAGGGAGGGAGGGAGGGAGGGAGGGAGGGAGAGAGGGAGGGAGGGAGGGAAAGGAAGGCAGACCTTGGAGACGAGCACAGTTACAGCAACCCTTCCATCCAGCTAACCCTGGCAAGACGTTTGTACTGAAATATGACCCACGTCGCGTAAGTCCAAGCACTGCCAAGCGCACAGTCCAGTGGTACTTAGTACATCACAGTGGCCAGCACCTCACCTTGCCTGAGTTCTGAACCCCTCCCCAAAGGCAGCCCCCTGCCCCTGGGAAGCCACAGCCTGGCGTCTCCTCTGAGGTCTGTGAGCCGCACAACTGGCAGAGGAGTGGCCAGTCCGGGGGACACTCAGCTCAGGTCTGTGGCAACCTGCGTCGTGAAGGGTGAGGTTCTGGTGTCCCTGCCTCCTGGCCAGCGCTGGTCCCTCTCCAGGCACCCGGTCCCGGCAGGATGTGCAGACACCGGCACAGTGTCCCCAGACCCCCAAGGACACTCTCAGTGCTGTGGGAAGTAGGGTCCTTCCTGCAACGAAATGGGTGGCATCGGTGGCAGGTGTGAGCACGGGACACCGAGAGCCATCACACTTGCTCTCACCTGCACACCTGCCTCCTTCTGCCTGACAGGTGAGGCTGTAGCTACCCCGTGAGTGCCAGATGGGTTTAGGTCTGCGTTTCTCTGGTGCTGGTGCCCATGACCAGCTCTCCACATGCCCATGACCATTTCTGGGTTTTGTTTTTGGGGAAAAATGTTTCTGTAAGTCCCGTGCCTGTTTTTGTACTGTGTTGTTCGTTGTTGAATTGTGAGCACTCTCTATATATGGTGGCTCCTAGACTCTCGCCATCTGATAAATGATCTGAAACTGCCCCCTCTGGTTCTCTGGGCTGTCTTCCACCGTCTCAGACTGCTCTTCTGATGCAGTCTGTTTGCCTTCAGTGCCCTGTGTGAGGGCTCTTCTCTCCTCTCCTTCCACCACGCCGTCTCACTTTCCCTTCTGGCGTGGGGCCCTGCAGTGGCTCAGAGGAGCCTTCAGGAGGTGTGTGTGTGTGTGTGTGTGTGTGTATGTCAGGGGAGTGCTCTCTATGGCCTCCTTCAGCCTGAAGTGCTCCACCAGCCTCCCTCTGTCTTAGGACTTGGAGATGTCCAGGGAGTGACATCCCTCCTTTTTATAGAAGGCCCCTCACTTGGGAGTTGGATAATTTCATTTCTTGATGAGCTTTTAGCTTTGTGTTTGCATTCGACCAGTCTGCAGGCAGCCATGCCCATTCCAGGGTCCCAGGCCTCCAGGCATGCCGTCCCCCCAAACCCCACAGCGGAGACAGGAATCTGGGTCACCTAGAAGGTGACCTTTATTCCCCTACACAAATCCACTGCTCCTGATGGCCTTGTTTCATTTTATTGATAGGAGAGAGAGAAGCTAAGGGAGAAGGGAGGGATAGAGAAGTGGAGAGAAAGAGAGACACCTGCAGACCTGCTTCACCACTTGTGAAGAGACACTCCTGCAGGTGGGGAGCCAGGGGCTCAACACAGGTTCTTTTGCTTCGTACTATGTGCACTTAACTAGGTGCATCACCGCCCCCCCCAATTACTTTTTCCCCAGCCTGTGGGGAGACACCTGAAGCCATGTGAATGTCCTGCTTCTCCCAAGAGGTCTCCCCGGCTTAGCTCCCAGTGGCCAGGGTTACCTGATAGTGGGGTAGGGCCAGGCTCAAACCCAGGTCCCCACATGATAGAGCTGACTTGCCGGCCTCGAGCCCTCTTCACATGGTGACTGCTCACTGCTGACTCCCGACTCCAGCTCACTCCGTCTACTGACAGACCTGGGCTTTCTCCCCTGAGGAGGGCTCTTCTCTCTTCACGGCTTGTCATCACTCCCCATTCCTCCCCGTGGCTTCCTGAGACCCCATGTGCCCCCAGGAGCTATCACCCATGTACCATGTTCCATTCTCTTTGGTCCCAGATCTCCTGAGAAGTGACTGATGGAGTCCCTGGACGCTGGCATTTGTGACCCTGTGATGAGTCCCCTCTTTCGAAGGGTTCTCATTTTATGGGGTGTACCCTTTGACTTCCGGGAGGGTGAGGTGTGCTCCTCCCACACAGGGCCTCACATGCAGGTGCTCAGGGTGGGGTGGGGGTGTCCTGAGCTCAGGGGGTGCTGGTCAGGGCTGCTTCAGGAGCAGGGACCCTCTGTGGTCACAGTCCCAGTCAGAGCTGAGGCCCCAGCCCAGTGGAAGACAGGACACCGAGCAGGCATGGACAAGCTTTCACACTCTGCTCCCTGGTGCAGCTCACCGGAGGTGGGGAGGCCACCCCCTCAGCAGAAGGGAGGCCGTCGGTGCCATGTGAGCACAGGGCTTCGCAGGGGCTCTCGGGAGCACCCTGTCTCCTCTGGATAGAGGACTGTAGTTCCCTGAGGTCGGGACTCTGATTGCTTTATTCACCAGTGCATGTCCCCACGCAGCTGGTGCCAACCCGGTGAGCCTGGAAGCCGAAGCTGGGGCTGAGTGTCCTGCCTGAGCCCCTGCAGTCTGGTTACTGTGAGATTCACTCCTGGCAGGGAGATGCCAGGCTCAGAAGTGTGGCAGAGGCTGTGATGCCACTGTGCAGGGTGAGAGGAAGAGGAGGAGGAGGCTGCCAGTGAGTGTGTGGACTTCTGAGGATGTATGTGTGCATGTTGGAATGAGAGATGGAAGGATGGAAGGAAGGGTGGAAGGAAGGATGAATGGGTGGATGGATAATGGATGGATGGATGGATGGATGGATGGATGGATGGATGGATGGATGGATAGTTGCATGGATGGTTGGTTGCATGGATGGATGGTTTCATGGATGGATGAATAGCTGGATGGATGAATGGAAGGAAGGAAGGAAGGAAGAAAGGAAGGAAGGAAGGAAGGAAGGAAGGAAGGAAGGAAGGAAGGAAGGTTGGTTGCATGGATGGATGGATGAATGGATGAAAGGATATAAGGAAGGATGGATGGATGGATGGATGGATGGATTAAATGGGTGAGTGAATGGATGGAGATGCATAGATGAATGAAAAATAGGTGGATGGATAAATGAAAGTGTGGATGAAAAAGATGGATGGCAGGGTAAAAATGGATGGATGGATGGATGGATGGATGGACAGACGACGGACAGATGGATGAATGGGTTGACCAGTCACAGCAGCCCACCTGTCTGCTGCTCTCTGGCCAAGCTGAGCTTCTCACTGGGAATGAATGTCTCCACCCTCCAGTCCTTCCTCCTTGGAAGTCTTCCTTCACAGTGTGTGTCCTGGACACGACCCCCCCCCCCGGTTTCTCAGACTCAGCTGAGCCATGGGAGGGATGACAAGGGCCCTCGCCCAGAGGCTGTCAGATGGCAGCCTGAGCAGCAGACCCAGACCTTGGAAACACTGTTGGTCCACAGAGCACTCAAACAAAACAAGCGGAACATCCAGAGATCTAGTTTCTAAACCCAGAGGCGACACCTTGAATCTTGATTTCCAGAGTCTCTGTAAGAAAACTGGGAAGATTTGGAGGTCTGAACATGTGTTGGGGGGTGCGGGAGGGGGGGCTGGGATTCAGCCATGCATGTGGGGTGAAACTCCAGGCGCCTCATTAAGGTGGGGGTCCTCACCCATGTGGGTCATTCGTCCCCTGGGCCCTGGGGCTGACACTCACTGCCACTTTAGACCATGCTGAGCAGACAGTGGCCTTTCACTCCATCTCCCATCTGACCCTGCCTAGGACACCCTGCTCTGTGTCTGGATGTCCCTGCACTCCGCTGAGCGCCCGCAAGATGACTGGTCCCCTGGGTTCAGTGCAGGCATTCAGCACGCTCACTCTGGGGTGCATTGCCCCACCTCAGCCTGGGATTATGCTCCCCACTGTCTGCAAGAATCTCTCTAACATCCACACCACACCTCTGCCGGAGGAGGGGTTGTTCATTCATTGTGTGGAAAATACCCTTTTTTAATGTTGCACTGGAGAATGGGCCAGGGTTCAAGTATATATACATATCGTGTGTAATATCAGAGAATTCCCCAGACAAATTTCAGTGATTTTTCAAAAGGAATGTAGAGGATGAGAGACAAAGAGAAGAGAGACCCCACAGTCCTGCCCTCCCTCCATGGGGCTCCCTGAGTGCTGTCCATGGTGCTGAGAGAGGAGAGACCCCCCACCCCACAGCCCTACTAACCCTCCATGGGGCTCCCTGGGTGCTGTCCATGGTTCTGGGAAAGGAGAGGACCCCCCCACACAGCCCTGCCCACCCTCCATGGGGCTCCCTGAGTGCTGTCCATGGTGCTGGGAAAGGAGAGGGCCCCCCCCACAGCCCTGCCCACCCTCCATGGGGCTCCCTGAGTGCTGTCCATGGTGCTGGGAAAGGAGAGGACCCCCACACACAGCCCTGCCCACCCTCCATGGGGCTTGCTGAGTGCTATGCATGGTGCTCCACTGTGGTACTGGGCTCAAACCCAGAATCTTAACCACAGCAAAGCTATCTCCTGGATCCTGAAAAAACAAACCTCAAAAACCCTTTATTTAGACTTTTTGGGAGCTGTTTTTGCTGGTAGGTTTGCAGGTGTTTTTCTTTAATCTTAAAGATGTTTTTTGTTCTCTTTAATCTACCCCTCCCCCACACCCGGGCTGCTTTGAACAACCTTCTCTCTTTATCATTTTTGGGAGAAATCTGACTGTGGTGAATCTTCTGACAGTTTACTCGTGTTTGAGATCCTCCCTGGGCTTCTGGGCATCTTGTTTGCATCAAAGGTAGACAGACTTCATTTCTTTTCTTTTTTTTAATCTTTATTTCTTTATTCCCTTTTGTTGCCCTTGTTGTTTTATTATTGTTGTTATTTATGTCTTTGTTGTTGCATAGGACAGAGAGAAATGGAGAGAGGAGGGGGAAGACAGAGAAGGGGAGAGAAAGATAGACACCTGCAGACCTGCTTCACCTGTGAAGCGACTCCCCTGCAAGTGGGGAGCTGGGGCTGGAACCGGGACCCTTAAGCCAGTCCTTGCACTTTGCGCCACATGCACTTAACTCACTGAGCTACCGCCCGACTCCCGACAGACGTCATTTCTTCAGGCCTCCCCCCACATACCATCTCTCCCGAGATCATTCCCACTCTACATGCGCCAGACCACTGGGGCTTGTCTCAGAGCTCCTGGGAGCTCTGCTCACCCCTCAAACTGGCCTCCTCGGTGTCCTTTCGGTGCTCCGCCCCATGGCAGCCTGCAGCTCTGCCGGGCTGTTCCCCCACGTCACCTGCTCTGTGGCCGGCCTCTCGTCCTCCCTGCGGTGGGCCCTCCTCTCTGGGTTCTCAGCCTGCTCTTCTCTGTGCCCTTCTGGTGCCCACTGTTGAGCTGTCTGGATAGAGGGAATCCAGCAGGAATAGCCGCTCTGCGTCCTTTCTGCCAGTGCTGCGTCCCGGCCACTTCCGGGGTTGGTGTTGACTAGTTACCTTACGGGCTCACTAGGGTCACAGTTCCCGACTCACTCCCCTTGTCTGATCACTGCTTCTTAGACCCCAGATCATGAGCCTCGGCTCTTACTTGGCACTAGATAACTTTGTGTTTTTCTCAATTCCCCTGAGCTTTTCTCTAGGGTGCAGGGAAGTGGCTTGGGCTTCTGGGTCTTACTTTTAGCGGTGAGATGGGGCCGGAGCAGGGCTCAGGCAGGGGTGAACCATTGAATCAGTACTCCACGGAGGCCCTGCTGAGCACTTGGCCACAGGACCCTCATGCCCTGAGGTTTGCCAGCGGGCCAGCCCAGCCCTGCCCGAGGCCCAGGTCATTCCGGAAGGTTCTCTTCCTGGCCCTGGGTCATTTCTTTGGGCACTGTGGTGCGAGTTTCCTCTCTTTGGTGCTCTGCTGGCCTCAGCTCCAGCTCAACTCAGGGAGGAGGCTGGGCACCCCCTAAGTCATCTTCCAGAAGCCCCTCTCTGTTGGAACTTGGCAGTAGCAGGGCTCACTGGTCTGGGTCACCACTGGCCGTTACTGCTGGCCATTCCGGTGTCCAGCTATATGTTAGCTGTTGCTCTGCATGTCCTGCCCATCTCTCTTTTTTTCTATTCATTTGTTTTCACCACTCTCATCACCAGAGGTCTGTGTCTCCATCCCACCCCCATAGATAATCACTGTAGGCCTCCCACAGTCTTAAAAATTGGTTGAATTTTGTTTTCACATCCTTATACTCGGTTAACCTATATTCCGCATGTGAGTGACACCATTCTATACTGTCCTTCCCCTCCTGACTTGCCTCACTGAGCATCATCTTCTCCACTTCCATCCACTTCACCCCAAAGGACACACTGTCATCTTTTTGACTGCTGAATAATACTCCATCGAGTATTATTATATGTCCCATCACTTTTTTATCCAGTCATTTGTCAAAGGGCATCTAGGTTGTTTCAGGTTGTTGTGCTACTGTGAATAAAGCCGCTAGGAACATGGGGGTGCAGATGTCCCTTCAAATCAGTGCTATTATAGCTTTGGGGTTTATGCCTAGGAGTGGGATTGCTGGAACACATGTCATTTCCAGTTGTTCTCCCCACTGTTCTGCATAATGGCTGCCCCAGTTTGCACTCCCACTAGCAGTGTAGCAGAGTCCCTCCCTCTCTACATCCTCTCCAACACTTGTCTTCTCTTGTCTTATCGATGGAGCCCATTCTCACAGGTGTGGGTTGGAGTCTCAAGGTGCTTTTGATCTGCATTTCTCAGGTGAAGAGTGAACTGGAGCAATTCCGCATGTCTGTGGGCATGTGTGTCTCTTCTTCAGAGAACCATCTCTTCATATTTTCTGCCCAGCTTTTTATTGGGCTGTTCTCTTTATTTTTGATTCTCTTCATTTTCCCGTGGACAGGAGGCAGGTCAGAGTCCTGTGACCCCTCCTGCTTTGAGTGTATCTTTCTTTTCTACTTTCTAGTTTTCTGAGGCAACAAAGAGGGGTGAACTCAGGGCCTCACTCATGTTTGATGCTGCAGTGCCCCTCGCCGGCCTGGGCTTGTGCATTCAGAGCTGTCAGAGAGGAGAGAGGGGGAGAGAGCAGGGAAGGGAGACACCACCACCCATGGGAGTTTCTGTGGTGTTATCATGGTGCTCTCACAGGGTGCCAGGATTAGAACCAGGACCTCCCCCTGTCCCTGGGGCCTCCTCCGCTACCCACCCAGACTCCCTGCTCCTGCAACCTTGGCACCCAGCCTCCCTCCCCCACCCCAGACCCGTCAGTCGGCAACCCTGCATGGCACGGGAGGGCTTTTGCCTGTGCGTGGCTTGGCAATGTTCTGTGCACTCGGGTTCCTGCCAGCAATTAATAGCCTTTTCGAGTGAACTGCTGACTAGGTAGGACATGGGAGTCAGTGGGCTCCGCAAAGCTGGCGGGAAGTCCCTTTAGAGAAGGAATGTGTGGGGGCCAGGGGCCCCACACCTGGCTGAGCGCATATGTCACCATGCGCAAGGACCCAGGCTCAAGCCCACAGCCCTCACTGCACGAGAGAAGCTTCACGAGTGGCGAAGCAGGGCTGCAGGTGCCTGTCTCTCTGTCCACCCCTTCCCTCTGGACTTCTCTCTGTCACCATCAAGTAGACAGATAAAGTCCCTGGGAAAGAAAAGAGCAAGTGAAAAACAGGAGCGTGTGCAGAGACGCTGAGGGGCTGGGGCCATCCCCTGCCAACAGCCCCCTCTGGAGATGAGCGTCCCCTCAGTGAGCCAAGTGTCACCCCAAGGAGGTGGACTCTGCACCCAGCACCCATGGGACCTGGGTTCCATGAGCCCCCCACCCTCCGGGAAGAGGGAGGGTGCTTCCTGTGGAGGCTCCTGGCTCCGTGTTCCCAAAGCATCCTGTGCTAATGGCCTGGGAGCCCAGCACACCCAGGAGTGCCTTATATTCCTCACTTTGGGGACAGAAAGCTAGGGCGAGGCTCAGAGAGGTTGGGAGAGCCAGCCCAGGGCCACCCAGTCAAGGAGGGCTGAGGGCAAGACTCGGACCCCAGCCCCATCTGTGTCCTCAGTCCTCTGTCCTGTCCACTTGGTGCGATTCACAGTCTCCCATGTCACAACAGGCTGGTCAGCATCTGTGGACAGATTCAGGGGTGCTGGGCAGGGTGCTGGCTCAGCACTGAGCTCCCACACGGGGACACCAAGGCCCCAGCTGGGCGAGGGGTCAGAAGTGTGTCCAGCACCCTAAGCGCCTAGGCAGTGTTGCTCAGCTCTGCCTCTCCTGGGCTCTCGTGGCATCTGGAACATCACCCCAGCTCACTGTCCAACTGAATGCACCCCCCAGCGGGCGGACAGGGCCAGAGGAGGCACAACCCCGTCTGTCCACTTCACTGTCCCCACCCAGCCACCCATCCGTCTGACTGTCCCCACCCGGCTACCCACCTGTCCATCAGCATCTATCCACCATCTGCTTATCCGTCCATTAACCCATTCACCACCTGCCCAGTCATCAGCCCTCTGCCTGCCATCCATCTGTCCGTCCATCCATCCATCCATCCATCCATCCATCCATCCATTCATCCATCACCAGACCTTCCATCCACCATCATTCATTCATCCATCTACCACCCATTCATCTATCCCATCTCCCTACTACCCTTTTATCTATCCATCATTCATCCATCCACTCTTGGATCCTTCCATCCATCCACTCATCCATGGACCATCCATCCCTTCTTCCCACTATTCATCCATCCATCATCAACCCTTCCATCTACCCATTGCCCACTCACCCACCCACTGTCACTACCTACCCCTTCACCAGACTCTCCCCACCCCCAACTCTGACTAACCCTCAGGACACAGAGCCCAGGGACCCACTGAAGGGCCTTCCATGGCCCAGCCCCACAGACAGAAGAGTCTGTATCCCAGCCCAACTCTTGCCCCCTCCCCGATGTGCCCCTGGGCAGCCCCTCCCCGGGTTCAGTGCCCACCCCATCTTTGAGGTGGGTAGAGTGGCCGGCTATGCATCAGGTGTCTCTCTGTCTCTCTTCTTCTCTATCTCCCCCTCCCCTATCAGTTTATCACCATCTCTATCCAATAAATAAAGATGATAAAATTCTTTTTTAATATATATATATATACATATATACATATATATCATTGCTTCCCTCACGTACACTCAGGTCTTAAGCAAAACCCAGCTGCCTGTGACACCTTCCTGCTGCCATAGACAGAATAAATGCTAGTGGTACACATAAGCATACATGAGATACATTCAGCTGTATCATCAGGAGCCAGGTAACTCCTGGGGCTCAGCCTGGAGAGGACAGGGCCTCCTACCCACCCGCAAGGGCCACTCCAGGCCGGGAAGGACTCAGGACAGCCAGGGAAGTGGCTCGCGGCCAGAGCACAGGAGGCCACCCACACAGTGTGTGTCAACGGCTGCTCCAACCCTTGCTCTCTGTCAGGAAATAAATAAGGGCATTAAATATACACTTGGGGCTGTGGAGAGAGCTCAGCCTGGCAGAGCACCAGCTTACACGACAGAGGCCCCAGGACTGCAAGTTCAATCCCCAGCACTGCCTCACTTTCATAATAAACATAGAGAGGTGATGGTGATTCACCTAGAAGGTCAGGTACCATCTGTGAGGCCATGGGTTCAGGCCCCAGCACCACATGTGAGCCTCTGTGATGATGGAGTACTGCTGAGCTGTCTGTCTGTCTCTCTGTCTCTCAAATAAAGAATGAAAACACTGGTGCAGAGGCCAGGCTGCCGTGTGGTGACACATGCCCAGCACCCCAGAAAGGGACTCCAGGAGCCCAGAAAGCATGGGAAAGGGTAAGGGTCAGCCTGAATGGGCGCACCTCTCCCACCCACTGGAGGGAAGGGCCCCCCACTGGCCCAGGGTGACACCAGCTAGGTGCTGTCCCAGCCTCTCAGGTAGCCCAGGCTAACTCTTACAGAGCAAAGCAGGGTTCACTTCTGAGTTAAAGAAAAACACAGTTGGTGGCCACCTCCCCTCCTCCCAGCACACACAGGGCTTCCTCCTGCTGTCACCCAAGTGGCCTGATCGGTGGCCTGAGAATCTGCTCCTTCTGCCCCAGAGTCTGCTGACCACCCAGACAAGGTGTCCACTCTGCACACACAGAAGAGACAGTCCCCTGTGCAGCTGGTGGCTGTGAGGGACTGTGGGAAGGTGGTCACTGTATAAAGGGCGGCACCATGGTGCCCGGGGCCCCATCTCCTGTGGACACAAGTCTGGCTGGGTCTGCCGGCAGCACAGACGGCTTCCTGCACTCCAGCCTTGGGGGGTGGGGTCTCTGCCTGGGGACCCTATAACAGCCCTTTGCTGAACCCTGGACCCAGCCCCCAGGATGACCCCCCCAGGCCCCCAGGCCACATCAGGTGCCCTTCATATCTGTAACCAACACAGCAGGAGGGACACCCAAGCCCCATAGCCAGGTGGCGCTAACCACTGACTCTCTCCTCACCTGAGCCACAGCACCCCCATGCTGACCTCAGAGCCCCCAGCCTCCCCATACTGGCCCCCAAACCCCCAGCCCCCCACGCTGACCCCAGAACCTCTAGGTCCCCCCACACTGACCCCAGAGACCCTGGCAATGTGGGCCCCCAGCGGTACCTTTCTGGCTTCTCTGTGACAGCTTGTCTCTTGGAGGGTCTAGTGTCACACTGACCCCTGTTCCTTGTTGGGCAGCTGGCCCAGGGCTGCTCTGTGGCCACATGACCCCCCCCCCAGCTCTAGGATTCTGGGGCGCCAGCCCTCCTACTGGCCTGCAAGGGAATCAAGGGTATCTGGGGTATTTGGCTGGGAAGGGCGTCCCGCTGGGCACTCAGGTTTCAGGAGGGTATCTGTGGTATCCAGCCACTGCTGGCTCCCGGCTGCTCGGCTCCAGCCTGGGGGCCGTGTGTGGGTGGGGTAGTAATCGCCCTGCCCCGCCCCCAGGCAGTGGCCTAGATCAGAGCCGTCTGGCCAGACCAGAAGGGAGAGGGGTCAAACACAGCGCTGGTCTTTTACAGTTTCCTTTCTTTCTGGTCAGTAGATAAATTCTCAGTGTATACTTTCTACAGACTCATTCATTCATTCATTCACTCATTCATTCCTTCTTCCCTCCATGCGGGGAGCTGGCTATCCTGCAGAGTCTGGGCCCTGCGGCCACTCAGGGCTGGCGTCTGTGCTGCTCTGGCCTGAGTCTGTCCTGCCCCTTCCCTGCAGGAGCCCGTCGTCCGTCTCCTGCCAGGGTTCCTCAGGGCCACAGTTTGGGGTGTCATGAGGGATGCAGGCAGGTGCTTCCCCTCTCTCCTCCCAGCGCCAGGTGAAGTGGGGTGTCAGGGAGAGCTGCAGGAATTCCAGCCGGCTTCTGATTGAATCAGGCAGAGAGCTGAGGGGCTGGCCCTGGGTTCCAAGCCCTGAGTGGGAGCGGGGGGTGGGGGGCAGTGAGTGTTCCTTTGCCGGCTCCCTTAGTGGTGGGGAGACACGCGTGTAACAGCCACAGCCACGAGGGGCGCCTCAGGGCACCCTGCTCTGCTCACTCCGGGATGGGAAGCTGTGATCTAGTTCCAGCCTCTCGATAACAGACAAGGATGCTGAGGCCTATGTGCAGCATCTCACAGAGAGTAGGGGCCAGCTGGAAGTAGCACCTCCTCCCTACACACAGGCTGTGTAGCACCCGAGGTTTGGGCTCTGGGTGCTGGTGCCACATGAAATGTGGGATCTTCTTAGACTGAAACAACCCTGGAAAGTTTGGGAGCCAATGGTTTGGTTGACTGAGAGCCAGGCATGTAGTCCAGTGAGCTGAGAAGGCACCAGGGTGGGAGGGGGCAGGCCTCTCATCTTAGGAGACTCCTCTCTGAGTCTCAGAGGGTGGAGTTCTCCAGCCCTCCTCTTCCAGGAAGCCTGCCCTGATTGCCACCCCCTCATACTCCCTGCCTGGCACCTCCTAGCGCCATTCTTCCCCAGAGGGTCTCCCCTTCCAGACACCAAGCTCCTGGCTCCTTTGTACTAGGCCTGTGAGCAGGGCGGGTCATCCTCTCCCACGTCACCATGGTGGCCCACAGCCACAGACCCAGCCCCCTCAGGTGAGCGTCCCTGCCCAACCAACTGGGGAGACCTCAGGACTGAGCCCCAGACACCCTGTCCCCCTGGCAGGATCCCCACCCTGCAGCTGTATCCCCCAGGTCCCCTGAGCCAGGCCGTGCTCCCAGTTCACTGGTCTCCATGTTTGACCATAAGCAGATCCAGGTGTGACTCTCGACCACAGGCAACCTAGATAGGCAGGAGCCCTCCTGACGGGCAGCTGGCATGGCCCTCGGGCCCATGGGGTGCTCAGCGGGGATAGGGGAGCAGTCATCAGTCACAGCCCCACCAGCTCCCTGACTTCCAGCCTGGACTGGGGAAGCCTTGGACATCTCCCAGGGGGAGGGAGACAGCTCCTGGCCTTGCTGTGCTGGGGAGAGGGGCCTTCCAGGAAGAGATGCTGGTACCTGGGCAGGTGGGGGTGGAGGCTCCCAGGAGAGGAGCCAGGATGAGGCCAGGAGCAAGTGACAGCTGACCAGTTCTGCTTCCTGTGGCCAGGAGCATAGAAGTCAGCCAGTTAAGTGTGGGGGGTTGGGAGAGAGCTCATTGGAAGGGCACAGGAATTTCATGCCCGAGGCCCCCAGCTGAATCCCTGTCCCCACATATGCCAGAGCCAGAACTCTTTCTCTCTCTGTCTCTCTTTCTGTCTCTGTCTCTCCCTCTATCTCCCTCTCTTTTTCTCTCTGTCTTTGGCTTTCAGGAACCCAGCAGGTGGCATCTGTGGGGCAAGTGTTTCCTAGAAGAGAAAGGCCTGAGGCGGGGGGGGGGGCAGTGTGCTGGCCTGTGTCCCCATGACCTTGGCTTCCTGTACCCCAGGACCTTGGTGTACTGGGGGGTGCCCTTCCAGGAAGGGATGCTGTCACCCAGGTGGGTGGTCCTGAGCAGGCCAGGGATGAAGAGGAGCCTGGATGAGGCCAGGGGTAGAGCCAGGGCTGGCAAGACTCGAGTGCCTGGGGACTCTTGTGGGGGGTGGGGAGACCCTTCCAACCCTTGACCCGAAGCCTGAGAGGCAGCTTCTGTGGGTGAACAGGGCAGTACAGACTCTGGGGTGTCCATACTGGCTGCCTTAGCACACCTGTCAGCGAAAGGAACAAAACCTCCCAGCTCAGCCCCCAGATACCCCCAGCTCAGCCCACAGACACCCCCAGCTCAGCCCCCCCAGAGCATCCCCCAGTGCCCCTCAAACCACAGAGCCAGGGGGCTAGCGAGATGCCAGGGGCAGCTGTTCACGGGTTATAGCTCTTTTAGGGGGATCAGAGCTCCTGTCCCAGGGTCCCCCCAGGCCTTGCGAGAATCATGCCAGACCTGGAGAGGGCAGCTCCCAGGAGCACCCTTGGGAACACAGTGGGAAAGTGGGGCCCTGGGGCAGGGGGCATTCTGGTGGGCTCTGGCCCAGCACGTCCTGCCCCTGTGTGCTGAAGACTAGGTCTCCCCAGAGGGAGGTGTGGAGCCCCCCAGCTTCCGAGTCACCTGGGAGCCCTCTCAGGAATCCACTGTTAAATGGGGGGCTTCAGACAGCCCCTTGGCTTCAGACAGGGCTCCCTACTTCAGCCAGCCCCCCACTTCAGATGGCACCTATTATGCACCCCCTCTGACGACCTCTCTGTTCTCTGCCTGCAGGTCTCAGTGCCCGGAACAGGACGCAAGCAGGCCGGGACCCAGGTGAGTGGGAGCGGCCGGCCCCCCTGCAGGTGCAGCTGGGCATTCACCTGGGCACACACTGTGCCATGTTGGGGTCTTTTTAGAAACACCACCTGTGCACACCCATGGAACAGGGCCCGCACCATCCTCCCACTGTGTGGTGTGTATGTCCTGTGGCTTCCACCAGGTGCAGGGTGCTGGAACTAATGAGCATCCTTTGGTGATGAAAGTTCCTGTGTGGGTATGGGGAAGGTGTGTGGGCATGGGCCAGGTGTGTGGGCTCGGGTCAGGTGTGTGGACACAGGACAGGTGTGTGGACATGGGCCAGGTGTGTGGACTTGGGCCAGGTGTGTGGACTTGGGCCAGGTGTGTGGACTTGCGCCAGGTGTGTGGGCACAGGACAGGTGTGTGGACACAGGACAGGTGTGTGGACTTGGGCCAGGTGTATGGGCACCTGACAGGTGTGTGGACTTGGGCCAGGTGTGTGGGCACAGGACAGGTGTGTGGACACAGGACAGGTGTGTGGACTTGGGCCAGGTGTATGGGCACCTGACAGGTGTGTGGACTTGGGCCAGGTGTGTGGGCACAGGCTGGTCCTGGTGGCTGCCTGGCTCTGCCATCAGTCCTTCACAACTGAATGTGTTTTAGCACTACTAGCACTGCACCCTTAGAGTCTTGATCGGTCCGTCCCCTGAGTCTGCATTTGTGGTTTCAGTTGGGGACTTGGGAGGAGACAGCTCTGGGGAAGACAGAGGGGGCTGTGCTGGCCTCACCCCGGGGCGCCAGCAGTTGCCCAGGGTGTTTGACAGATGCCCTCAGTGCACCTGTCCCAGTGTCCCAGTCAGCAGCACCGGGGTTGTCCCCTGGAGGCAGCTTTGAGGCTCATCTCAGGCCAGCAGTGCTGGGTGCTGAGTCCTCACCATGGCTTGCATGGTCTGTGCTGTTGGCGTCTCATGGGCACATGGTCCCTCTATCTTCACCTGATGTCTCTCAGGGGGTTGCCCTGCCCATCGCTATGTCATGGGGGCAACTCGTGATCAGGGGAGCACACGAGGGGGCCTGGGGCAAGTGAGACCTGTAGATGGCAGGTGACAGTGGCGGGGCAGAGCTCCTGGGAGATGACAGGGCTCCGCTGGGCTCCCGGGGGCTCAGACACCACTTGGGTTCCACCACTCATGCCTGTCCCCCCGTCCTGGTGCCCCCCAGCGGGACCCGGCCTCACCTCCCCATCCCTAGACTGTGGCGCTGGCTCAGGTGGCGGCAGGGAGCAGAGCACGGAGGGTCAGTGTCCCCACTCCACAGACGGGAGAGCCCCGGGGACCTGGGTCCTGCCTTCAGAGACTCCGTCTGTCCCACAGCCCCGTGACAGCAGCATCACAGCTGGGAGAGGTGGCAGACACTCTGTCCCCTCAGGGTGTCCTCTCAGGGGCCCAGGAGCCACCTGTCAGCAGCATGTGGCCGCAGGGGAGTGGCCTGCCACACACCTGGCTCTGCTCATACCTGTGGGGACCTCGTCTCTGTGTGAGTCCAGATATTGAGGACACATGGGGGGGGGGCTTGTGGGCAGGACCGTGATTAAAGGTTTGCTCTGACAATGTGTACCTCTCCCCATCCTTGATGCTGGCACCCAGCACTGTGCTGTCACCCTGGTGGGCAGCAGTGGCGGGGGCTGGACAGGCCATGCTGGGCCAAGAGTCCCCAGCCCCTGCCCTGGACACAAGCATGTGTGGCAGAGTAGGTGTCCTGCTCTGTGCCTCACTTTCCCTGTCTGTAAAATGGGTGCCCAGCTCACAGAGCAGCCTGGTGTCTTTCTCCTTGTCTCAGGAAAGGCAGGGTGAGTGTCACTTCACGGTGCCAACAGTGCCAGGGATGCTAGGTCCTCTCAGCTACTGCTTTTCTGTGTTTTTCAAGAGCCAGACAGCTCTGACCCCGGACAGCTTCCAAGGTGTGTGGACAGACACTGCCAGACAAAGCTGGCGTGACCTTCCAGAGGTTCTCAGAATTCAACATGTTTCCTCTTCCCAGTGCAAGTGGCCAGGAATGCCACCTCTCGGAAGAGGAAGGGGTTCTGTGGGCACAGACTGGGGAGTGAGGGCCTGAGCACAGCAGGAAGTGGGCATGGCATCCAAGAACAGGGATGGGGCACAGGACAGTAGGGACAGATGACACAGGACAGTGGGGACTCTGGGCCCTGGAGACACAGGGAGGTGGGACTCTCAGTCTCCAAGTAGGTTTGGGTGGGCTTTTCATGGTGAGGCCCTGAGCTATTTTCCGTGTCTTGTGGAAAAGAGACTGAACAGAATTAACCAGCTGCATTTTGTAGGAAGTTGGATAGAAGCAGAGAAGGGGATGAGGGAAGAGAGGACAAAAGAGGAGAGGATGAAGGAGAGGAAGAGGGAGGAGAGAGGAGAGAGGGAGATGGGAGGATGGAGGCAGCAGCTCGGGGCCATGGGAGGCTCAGGTGGTAAAGTCTCCTACAGTGGAACATTCACTATGACAGCACTGCAGAGGGTGGGCATTGTTCAGAAAAAGCCCAGTGCCCCATCAGTGTGTGTGAGTGTGTGAGTGTGAGAGTGAGTGTGTGTCTGTGTGTGAGTGAGTGTGAGTGTGTGAGTAAGAGAGTGTGAAAGCATTTAGAACTGTCTTCTCACTTTAAGAGTTTCTCTGTCTCTCTCTTTGCCTGAGACAAGCAAGGGTTAACTTTTAAAGAGAAAAGAAAGAGCTCACATTTTTTTCTTAGTGATTGAGTGTTGATTTACAAAATTACAAGATAACAGGGGTCAAATACCACACCATTCCCACCACCAGAGTTCTGTGTCCCCATTCCCTCTATTGGAAGCTACAGTGGTTCTCCCAAGGTCACAGATATGGACTGACTAGTATTTCTAGAACTATCTATGTTTAGATATATTTTCCCATTTTTTTTCTATGGTCCTGCCATCTCTTCTTTTCTGAGTCACACCTACAACTATTACTATTTCCAAATGTCCTTCCTTTTTTCTTCTTCCCTCTCCAGGTCCTGACAGAATTGAGGTTCAGAGCCCTCTGGTCATCTTCCCCTAACACTTCTCCCCCTCTGGGAGTATGGTCCCAAATTCAGAAAATTTGGGGGTGCAGAAAGTGAGACCTCTGGCTTCTGTAATTGCTTCTCTGCTGGATGTGGGCACTGGCGGTGGATCCAGAGCCCCAGCCTGTTTCTATCTTTCTCTAGTGAAGGGCTCACTTCTTAGTTAAAACACAGTTGGTGGCCACCTCCCCTCCTCCCAGCACACACAGGGCTTCCCCCTCCTGTCACCCAAGTGGCCTGGTAGGTGGCCTGAGAATCTGCTCCTTCTGCCCCAGAGTCTGCTGACCACCCAGACAAGGTGTCCTCTCTGTACACACAGAAGAGACAGTCCCATGTGTAGCTGGTGGCTATTAGTGACTGTGGGAAGGTAATCACTGTATAAAGGGCAGTGCACCATGGTGCCCGGGGCCCCATCTCCTGGGACATGAGTCCGGCTGGGTCTGCCAGCAGCACAGACATGACTTCCTGTATACCAGCCTCGGGGGGATCCCAGGTCTCTCTCACTTAGATAAAGAGACACAGAGAGGGGAAGACAATACAAAACTGAGCTGCCCCCGGCGTTACAGGGCTGAGCATGTAGTACCAGGATCAGCCTCAGGACCTCAGCCTGTTGCCAGCTCAGAGAGCTGCAAAGGTCTCTAGGCCAGGTCCGGGCAGGTCCAGGCCTCACCCAGGGAGCCGACTGGCCCACGCAGGAGTTGTCCCCTTGAAGCCTTCTGTGAATCAGGAAAGCTGGCTTATCTTTTGGAGACTGGAGACCTGGGTCCTGAGTCCCAGGTCCCAGGTGCTGGCGGTTCTGGGCGGTCCATGGCCTCCATGGCCAGGACACAGCACCCCTCCCAACAGCCTCTTGTTACAGGGCCACCAGACCTGCCCCATGTGGTCTCCTTGGGACCTCTTGTTATCCTCACCACCTCTCAGAGACCCTCCCTCAGCTCTAGGAGATAGCTCACCCAGGAGAGTGCACACCTCCCCACACACACAGAGGCCTGGGTTTCAGCCCAGGTGCCACATGGGAGCATCGGGGAACAGCACCAGGGGGAGCTCCAAACATGGTGGGGTAAGGTGGTGCGGTAATGGCTCTCCCTCTCTCTCCTCTCTGAAAGTAAAGAGTGAGAGCCGGCTCGGGGGATCCTCCGGTGGTCTGCACCTGCCTGGGCCCCAGGCTCACTCCCCAGCGTTGCAGAAAAAATAAAGTAACAGAGACTCCACTTGCAAGTGCACTCACGTTCTGAGGGGACCTCAGGGCCACCAGGACTCAGGACAGGATGCTAGAACATTCCACCAGGAAGGGGTGGGAAGAGGCCTGCCTGTAGGGGTAAGGAGGGGCTGGAGGGCATCCTTCGGGGGGGGGGGTGGGCTGGCACAGCATCCAGGGCAGAAAAGGAGTGTCCTGGACCTCAAGGCTGTGACAAGTACAGAGAAAAGAGTAGCCTTTGAGAAGTGGGATGAGGGTGGAACACAGCCTGGGTGACATGGACTGGCTTTGGAGAAGGGCAGAGAATGGGGTGCTTTTGCCAGGGGCCCCCCAGATTAACTCCTGCAGCTCCCAAAAGAGGTCTCCTGGTGCCTCACAGATCTGTGTCCCCCTTGCTGCCCAGGCCTGGAGGCCCTGCCCTGCCTCCCCGTAGAGGCTCCCCTGGGAGGACACTGTGTGACATGGGACCAGGGAGGTGGCACCTGCAGGCCTGGGGTCCCAGGGCCCTCCCATGGGCCCACCTGCTAGGACTGAACAGGGCTCCTTAGCATGTCCCTACAATTTCTTACAGGGCTCCTTACATGTCCCTAGTCAATTTCTGGGACCGGGTGGTGGTGCGCCTGGTTGAATGCACATGTTACAGTGCACAAGGAGCCTGGTTCAAACCCCCAGTCCCCACCTGCAGGGGGAAAGCTTTGCAAGTAGTGAAGCAGGGCTGTGGTGTCTCTGTTTCTCTCTGTCTCCCCCTTTCCTCTTGATTTCTGGCTGTCTTTATTCAATAAATAAAGATAATTTTTATATAGTCAATTTCTGCAGAAGCTTTTCAACTTGATGTAGTCCCTGTGGCTTATCTATGTTTTTGTTTTCCTTGCAATTGGCCTGGATGATGCCTATAAAACTTAGACAGGAAAGAGTGTTGCCAATATTTTCCCTCTCAAGCTCTTTATACATTTTGGTTATTAGCCTCTTGTCTGATGTGTGGAATGTAAAGATTTTCCCCCATTCTGTGAAGGGTCTCTTTGTTTGGGTAGTGGTTTCTTTTGCTGTGCAAAAACTTTTTAATTTGATATAGTCCCATTGGTTTATTCTTGCCTTCGTCTTCTTTGTAATTGGATTTGTTTCATTGAAACCACTGTGGAGAGCAGTCTGGAGAACTCTCACAAGGCTAGAAGTGAACCTGCCCTACGACCCTGCAGTTCCTCTTCTGGGGATATATCCTAAGGAACCAAATACAACCATCCAAAAAGATCTGTGTATGCCTATGTTCACAGCAGCACAATGTGTAATAGCCAAAACCTGGAAGCAACCCAGGTGTCCAACAACAGATGAGTGGCTGAGCAAGTTGTGGTCTAGATACACAATGGAATACTACTCAGCTGTTAAAAAATGGTGATTTCACTATTTTCAACTTATCTGGGATGGATTTTGAAGAAATCATGTGAAGTGAAATAAGTCAGAAACAGAAGGATGAATATGGGATGATCTCACTCACAGGCAGAAGTTGAAAAACAAGACCAGAAGAGAAAACACTCAGCAGAACTTGGACTGGAGCTGGTGCATTGCACTAAAGTAAAAGACTCTGGGGTGGGTGGGGGGAGAGTTCAGGTCCTGGAACATGACAGCAGAGGACCTAGTGGGGGTTGATTGTTATGTGGAAAACTGGGAAATGTTATGCATGTACAAACTATTGTATCTACTGTCAATGGTAAAACATTAATCCCCTAATAAAGAAAAAAATATTTATTTTCCCTCTCAGTATTTCCAAGTCAGACCATTTGAAGTTTACTTTTGTGTGTGGTGAAATGTAGTGGCTCAGTTTCATTCTTCGGCACGTTTCAATCTAGTTTTCCCAACACCATTTATTGAAGAGACTCTCCTTCCTCCATTTAACAGTTTGAGCCCCCCTGTCAACAATGAGACATCCACAGGTGTGGGGCTGTGGGCCATCGATTCTGTGCCGCTGTCCTTGTGTCAATGCAGCTCCAGTGACTGACTTACCTTGAATCACTACTTTTTAAATTATCTTTATTTTATAGAGACAGCCAGAAATCGAGGGGGTTGGGAGTTATAGAGAGGAAGAGACACAGAGAGACACCTGCAGCCCTGCGTCACCACTTGCAAAGCTTTCCCACTGCAGGTGGGGACCAGGGGCTCGAACCTGGGTCCTTGTGCACTGTAACATGTGCACTCAGTCAGTTGCACCACCACCTGGTCCCCTTGAATCAGTATTTGAAAGAGAGGCTTCAGAGCTAAGTAAACTGGAACTGAAATAATCAACTTACTTTTTAATATATTTTTTACTGGGGGATTAATGGTTTACAGTTAACAGTAAATACAGTTGATGGTACATGAGTTAAACTTCTCCGTTTTTTTTTTAAATAACACTCTCCCCCTGCTGCCCACAGCCTAGGTCCTCCTTCACCATCAGTCACCAGTCCCTCCCCCATCCCAGAGTCCTTTCCTTTGGTGCAATACGCCAAGCCCAGTCCAAGTTCTGCTTTGTGTTTTCCCTTCTCTCTTTAATTCTCAACTTCTGTCATGAATGAGATCATCCATTCATCTTCATCCTTCTCTTTCTGTTATCATACTTCACATGATTCCTTCCAGCTCCATTGAAGATGAAGTGAAGGTGAATTCAGCATTCTTCACAGCTGAGTAGTATTCAATTGTATATCTAGACCACAACTTTCTCAGCCACTCAGCTGTTGTTGGACACCTGGGTTACTTCCAAGTTTGGGCTATTACAAACTGTGCTGCTGCAAACATAGAGGCCCAGAGATCTGACTGAAGGAACACCAGCTTCCAGCAGGATGTTACACAGCAGAGCCATGAACTTTGTCATCTGTACTGAGCCGCTGCCCAGGCCACCACAAGTCCGTGTTCCCTCGCCCCTCCTGCAAATGGCCCCTCGTAACTGGCTCACCTTCCCCCAGTCCCTCCCCTCCATGTCCCCTCTTCCCATCCCCTGAATCTAAGGCCCATGTTCTGGCTTGTTTGTTTCTTTGTGACTTTAGACCCCACCCCTGTGAGAGCCCCCCACCTGCCAGGACTCAAACCCACGAATAGGACCATGGCAAGGAGTGTCTCTACCAAGTGAGCTATCTCCCCTGCCCCATGCCTCCTCCACTTGTGAGTCTTCATGCAACTCCCTGGGTACTGTGTAGGGTGCTGAGAGAGGAGCAAGGCTCTAGGAGGCTCTGGCCAGCAGGCTATCTGTGGGGATCCGCTAGTGCCACAGAGCTGCTGTCCTGGCTGGGGGTGTCTGCGGGCCCTGTCTGTGCTCACCACACTTCACAGACCACTGGTAAAGCCCAGAGCCCAGTGTAGGCTTCCAGCAGAGCTGGATGAGTGGGAGCCCCCAGAGAGTTGGGCAGGCTGCAGAGATGGAGCTCCTGGGCTCCTGGCAGCAGCCATGGGGCTGGGCACTGGCCTCACTGAGTGACTGGGACTCAGGGAGAACAGCTGCTGGCTGCGGCCCAGGGCACTGCGGTCACAGCACCTCCCCATGGGCCTTCCTTCTTCGGGGTCCACACTGAGGCCAGGCTCCTTGACAGCCTCCAGGCCTTCTGAAACCTAGAATACGGCCTCCACCCCCATCCTGCCAGTAGGATGGAGTTTAATGTGTGACACACCCTGTGACATGTGACAGGGGACAGTCAGCCCAGGCAGGAAGGAGCCAGCAGGGCTTAGGGCACTCGAGAATTATACATGCAGGGTCTTTGGGGTTGGGTTTTGTTGCTCTTGTTTTATTTTTTTAATTGTTGCTGTAGTTGTTGTTGTTATTGATGTCGTCGTTAGATAGGACAGAGAGAAATGGAGAGAGGAGGGGAAGACAGAGAGGGGGAGAGAAAGATAGACACCTGCAGACCTGCTTCAGCGCCTGTGAAGCGACTCCCCTGAAGGTGGGGTGGGGGTGGGGTTGGGTTTTGAAGCATGGATAGGAGTTCTTTGGGTGGAATGGATGGTAGCCCAGATGTGGAGTGACCACAAAGAAGCATGGACACAGAGGGGCCAGGACCTGCAGGACAAGGTCCTGACTCAGTCCATGCCAGGGAAGCCCAGAAGAAAGGAGGGGCTGGGCTGTGGGGTGTGTGTGTGTGTGTGTGTGTGTGTGTGTGTGTGTGTGTGTGTGTGTGTGTGTGTGTGTTGATTATTAATAGTATGTCAGATTGTACAAGATGACAGGGTCTAGTTCCACACCACGCCCAGCACCAGAGTTCTGTGTCCCCACCCTCCCATCTCCCAAAGAACCACCAGAGTTCTCACAAGTCTTACAGTTTGCTTACTTCTGTTTTGTTTGGATTTTTTTCAAGCTCATGTGAATCAGATCTCTAGATCACACATATGAGTTAAACCATTTGATAGTTGTCTTTCATCTTTTTACTTATTTCACGAAGCATCATTACCTCCAGTTCCATTCATTTTGTCCCAAAGGACACGTCTCATCTTTTTGATGACAGAGTAGTATTCCATGGAGTCTATATCACTTCTTTAGCCAGTCATTTGCTGATGGACATCTAGGCTGCGTCCACTCTCCATCTGTTGTAAATAATGCAGCTGTGAGCACAGGGCTGCGTGTGTCCCTTCTAGTTAGTGTCTGAGTGTCCACCGGATAAAGCCTCTGAGTGGGCTTGTGGGTCATGAGGTGAGTCCATGTCTGTCTGTTGAAGGACTGTCCGCACAGTCTCCACAGGGGCGGCCCCAGTCTGCATCCCAGTAGCAGTGAGCAGAGCCCCTTTTCTCCACAGCCTCGCCGACCTGTCATGTCCTGGTTTGTGGGTGGAGGCCCTTCTCTCAGGGGTGAGATGGGATCTCAGCATAGTTTTAGTTTGCATTTCTCCCATGATAAGTGAAGTGGAGCATTTCTTCAGTGTCTATGGGCTGTGTGTGTATCTTCTTTATAAAACTGTCTGTCTGTTTCTTTGGCTCACTTTTTATCGAGTCTCTAGAGGCAGAGGGGCAGGTGGCAGTGGTGCACCTAGCTGAGCACATGCCAACATGAGCTGGGATCCAGGTTCGAGCCCCCACTCCACACCTGCAAGGGGGAAACTTCAGGAGCAGTGAAGCAGAACTGCAGTTGTCTCTCTCTCTCCCTCTTACCTCCCCCTCCCCTCTCAATTTCTCTGCTTCTGTCCAATAATTAAATAAATAAAATATTCTTATTAGTTCAGTAAACTTATAAAAATATGTAAAATAGTAAAAGTCCTCAAGCGGCAGATGAAGGCGGGCTTTGTCTACAGGCAGGGAGAGGTACTGAGGGTTGTAACACAATGGGGCTTGAGAATAGTGTCCCCGCATGAGAGGAGGGCAGCCCCCCCAGTTCCCTCCCCACACAGGCCACAGGAGGCAGTGACCCCCGTTAAGTCCCCACTTTTCAGGTGGGAGACTTGGGCTCAGGGTGCTAGGCTCCCCACTGGGGTCTCCGGCAGCTTGAACAGGACATGAGCCCTCAACTCCCCACTTTGAACAGCACCCCAATTCTAGAACCTCCTGGGAATCCCTTGGGTGCTGGGGTTCTTGGGTCCTTCTGTCCCTTTGCTGACCCCAGACCTGGGAGGGGATGGGCAACTCCTGGGCCCAGTGGGCCGAGACTCAGCAGGTGCTGTGACAGCGAGTTCAGGGGGACTGTGCCTCCATGGCTACAGCCAGAAGCATCTGGGGTCCCAACACCCCCCCCCCATTTAGCTCCAAGGGAGACAGGTGGCCAGAGACATCTCAGTCTGGATTAGCAGGTCTGGGCACTTAGGGGGCACGGGTTCAAGCCTTGGTTCTACCCATCCTCCCAGCTGTGGGATCCCAGGCCAGAGATGCCCCCAGAGTCACAAGAGAGGTCGCCTGCAATCCCTGGACCTGGGGTGACTATCCCGCTCCCCAGGGTCCTGGGACCAAGGTTGCCTTGTGCCTGAGAGCTGAGCAGGGAACAGGGAGCTGAGCAGAGTCCCCAGCTGGCCCCAGTGTCCCCAGTCCTTGTGTCACTTCCCAGGGTGACAGCCTGGAGCCCCAACGCAGTCCGACCAGGGCTGGGGAGGGCAGGGGAGAGGCCCAGCCAGGGACAGGCCGCCTCTGAGCACAGACTCTGTACGCCCCTCCCTGCCTCAGTTTCCCAGTCTCTAGAGGATAGAACCACCCCCTACCCCCACCAATAATCCCCCGTCAGGTTTTTGTCTCGTCACACCTGACACTGGTCCACAGGCCAGGGTGGTTTTGTGCTCATGACAACAAGACAAAAAGTGGATTAAAAACAAAGTGGACTTTGCATGAAGCCAGACCATTCGAGGCTGAGCTTGAGGCTGTGTCCCAGAATGTAGACTTTTCCCCCTGGTTTATTTATTTTTTATTCTTTTTTTATTAGTGATTTAATATTCATTTACAAAATTATGAGATAACAGGGGTCTAATTCCACACCATCCCCACCACCAGAGTTCTGTGTCCCCAGTCCCTCCATCGAAAACTGTAGTAGTTCTACCAAGGTCACAAATAGGACTATTATTTCAGCAACTATCTATCTGTATTTTTGATTAGTGATTTAACATTGATTTACAAAATTATAAGATAACAGGGTTCTAATTCCATAGTGTTCCCACCACCAGAGCTCTGTGCCCCCCACTCCCTCCATTGGAAGCTGCAGTGGTTCCCCCAAGGTCACAGATATGGGCCGACTAGTATTCCTAGAACTATCAATGTTTGTACATTTGCCCATTTTTGTCTATGATCCTGCCTTCTCTTCCTTTCTAAGTCACACCTCCACCTGTTACTACTTCTGAATCTCCTTTTTTTCCTCTTCTCTCTCTGGGTCCTGGTGGAATGAAGGTTCAGAGCCCTCTGGTCATCTTCCCCTCACATTTCTCCCCTCTGGAAGTCTGGACCAAGGAACAGAGACTTATAAAGAAAAAGCATTTATTCATTTCCCCGAGCATTCGAGGTCAGAGGTCAGAGTGTCACTTGGACAGACACGTGCAACACTGGGAACTGAACTCGGGGCCTCAGGCTGGAGAGTCCAGTGCTGCAACCATGCGACTAGGGTTGCTGGTCTGCTGGAGGGGTCAGCCAGTGTTGGGGAGTGCAGGTGACCCCTCAGCTCTGAGTGCCTCTATCCTCTGCTCCTGGAGACAGGCCCACAGGAGAGAGGAAGCAGCCAGCCGGTCCCCATGCGGCAGCAGTGTCCACTGTCCCCCTCAGAACCCCAGGAGCCAGGTGTCTCCCTGCAGAAGGCCAGGGCAGGATTCCGCCATAGAACCTGCCAGAACCTGCTGTCTGGGGCTGGCTTGCTTGAGATGCAGAGGGTGAGAGAAGGAGAGGGGGAGAATCTCAACACAGGCCCCTCAGGATGGGGAGGGAGGGGTCCTTGCTTTGCATAGTCCTGCCTTTTGATCAGCCTGTGGGAGCCCCCGGGGAGGCTCTCCCAGCACGCCACATCCTGGGGGAAGTCCTCCTTCTTGCCCTGCCCTGGAAGCTGTGCCCAGGGCCCCTTCGGGGCAGGGCAACTCTAATCCTGTAATCCCATATTAATGAATTTCTGTGCTACAGAGGGTCAGAGGAGGGACAGAGCCTGGGGGCCTGGGGGCTGCTCCCTGAGAGCTCAGAGTCTGGCCTGAGCCCCACTCTCTGCACCGTTTTTGGGGGAGGGGCCTCCTTGCTTGGTGTCCCAGCTGCAGGCCAAAGGGTGAGCCAGGGGCTTGGAGACCATCTGGTTCACTGATCAGAGCTGTTGGCCCAGGGGCTTCAGGGCTATAAGCCTTGCTGGCAGCTGGGGAAACTGAAGCACAAGGAGGGCTATGTCTCCCCTCCCCTTTGTCACCCCTGCACCCCCACACCCCTCCCTAGACTCACAGACCCCATGCTGCCTACACCAGTCTGCCTTTGGGGCCCATCCCTGAGCTGTGATTCCATTTTAATTAAATGCCCAGAGGCTGGGTGTGGGGGTGGGGAGAGCAGGCTTCCAGGGCCCTGAGTTCCCCTGGGCAGGTTGGGGGGGTCAGGTGGGGGCATACAGGGGCAGGAGGGGCTGGAAATAGGTACCCAGGGCCCCCTGTGCCACTCAGGACCCATAGGAAGCCGAGCCTGAGGGCAGCAAGAAGGAGGGTTCGGGGGGCCAGCCAGAACCCAGGAAGACAACCTCTGCTTTTCCATAGCCCTTGCAGACTCTGAGTTGGGGTGGGCTGGCCCCCAGCTGGACCCTGCCCTTAGCTCTGTGATATCATGCCCAGTGCCCTCCTTGGATAGCTCAGTGTCCAGGAAGTATGGACAGAGCTGTGAATTGAGACCCCACAGAGCTGGAGAGGGAGTTCACTGGGCAGGTCCTGTGCCTGTGCCAGACTTGAGCCCTGGCACCACATGGGAGGGACTGTAGCACTGGAGAAAGCTCCTGTGCTGTGGCTCTCTAATGGAGTGAGAATGGGGCCTGGGAGCAGTGGAGTCATGCAGGCACAAGGCCCCAGCTCAAAGCAAACAAAGAATAAAAGCTCAAGGGGCCAGGCAGGCAGTGGCAGACCTGGTTAAGTGTACATACTACCATGAGCAAGAACCCATGTGCAAGCCCCTGCTCTCTGCCTGCAGGGGGGAATCTTCCTGAGCAGTGAAACAGGTATGCAGGTGTCTGTCTCTCTCCCTCTCTATCTCCCCCTTCTCTCTCAATATCTAGCAGTCTCTATCCAATAAATAAAGATGATAAGAAATAAAACTTGCTACACACCCACTATCCCTTGTGGGTTTTCGTAAATGTGTATGCCTATCAGGATGATGTCAGCCATATGCTAATTATATTCATTTCCCAACAGGCCCCCGCAAGATGCAGGGACAGGGGACTCACTCTCCTGTCCTGTTCAGTCCCCAGACCTGGGCCTTCTCAAGGTGATGAAAACACCTTGGTTGTACCACTATCTGGATTACAGACATGCTGTGGCTGGTGACTAACGCTGGGTACAGACACGGGTTGTAGACTGCTTGATGTACCTCCATTCCTGAGGACTGGGTCTCATACCCAGGTCCTTGTGCATGGTAACTTGTGCGCTGAGCCTCACTCTAACAGTGTCTGTTTTTCCTAGAACTTCACTCTAGTGGGTGGAAACTTCACCTTAAGCTAAGGCCTCTTCTTCTTCCTCCTCCTCTTCTTCTTCTTCTCCTTCTCCTCCTCCTCCTCCTCCTCCTTCTTCTTCTCCTTCTTCTCCTCCTCCTCCTTCTTCTTCTTCTTCTCCTTCTTCTCCTTCTTCTTCTTCTCCTCCTCCTCCTCCCCCTCCTCCTCCTCCTCCTCTTCTTCCTCCTCCTCCTTCTTCTTCTCCTTCTTCTTCTTCTCCTCCTCCCCCTCCTCCTCCTCCTCTTCCTCCTCCTCTTCCTCCTCCTCCTTCTTCTTCTCCTTCTTCTCTCTCTCAAATTATTTTATTGTATATAAATCTCTTAATTGAAGCAAAAATATTACAAATACACCTTGGTTTACAATCTAGTCTTCAACATACAGGAACAAACTCTCAACTCCCCTTGATTGGTGTCTCAGAGACATATAGGGACCCCAGTATTCCTTCACCCTGTTCCTCGTCCCCCAGAGTCCTTTGCTGTGGTGCGATATGACACATCCAGTCCAAGTTTAACCTTGTGTTTTCCCTTACTCTTCTTTGTTCTTTTGAATTTTTTTAAATATTTCTTATTGGAGCAATTGATGGTTTACAGTCAATACAGTTGTTGGTCCATGTGTAACATTTCTCAGTTTTCTGCAAAACACTCTCCCCTCCAGCCTAGGTCCTCCTCCACCATCAGGCACCAGGACCTGGAAGCCCCACCCCCCACCCCCACCCCCAGAGCCATTTATTTCGGTGCAATACACCAAACTCAGTCCAAGTTCTGCTTTGTGTTCCCCTTTCTGTTCTTATTTCTCTCTCCATCTTCCCTTTTAGAAAATGTGTGTTCCCTTGGAGGTAAAGCATCCTGGGTTACATGTTTGTGCTGTGGGAGCCGGGGGCCTCTGCCCAGGGTGCAGAATGACAGGCACTTCACCTCCGTGTGGTAATCCTGCAAGCATGCCGCTCTGCCCCAGCGCTGACTCTCTTTGGCAGGTGGACAGGGCATCCCAGCCAGGGGCCAAGCCCCTAAGATGAGCCATGGCCCTTGGGAGTCCTGACCCAAGGCTTCTGTGGGGGGATTTCCTAGCTGTGTGGACTTGGATGGGACATCTGCTACCCAGGACCCTCAGTTTTCTTACTGCACCTTGGTGGAGGGGGTCCTATTTGCTGCCACACTGGTGGGGAAGATCGCTGGGAAGAGCTTTTTATGTTTTGAAATTATTTAATATTGATTTACAAAATTATAAGATAACAAGGGCATAACTCTACACCATTCCCACCACCAGAGTTCTGTGTCCCCATTCCCTCCATTGGAAACTGCAGTGGTTCTCCAAAGGTCACAGAGATGGATTGACTGTTATTTCTATTACTATATATATATTTCCTATGGTCCTGCCTTCTTTTCCCTTCTAAGTCACACCTACTTCCGTGTGTCCTTTTTTCCCTCTTTTCTCTCTGAGTCCTGATGGAAGTGGGGTTCAGAGCCCTCTGGTCATCTTCCCCTAACATTTCTCTCTCTCTGGGAGTATGGACTAAAATTCTTTAAGGTGTGCAGAAGGTGGTAGTTCTGGCTTCTGTAATTGTTTTTCTGCTGGACATGGGTGTTGGCAGGTGGATCCACACCCCCAGCCTGTTTCTATCTTTCCCTAGTGGGGCAGGGTTCTCGAGAGGTGAGGCTCCAGGACACATTGGTGAGGTTGTCTGCTCAGGGAGTTCAAAGCGTGTGAGGTCAGATATGGTGCAAGGAGGGCTTCTGCCATGGCCTAGAGCATCCTGTACCTACTGGGCTCCAGATCAGAGTGAGTGGTCCCTTCCAAAACTGACCTATGAGAGCCTTTGGATGACCTGCCCTCAGCAAGTTGGAGCCAATCAGCAGGGAGGTGCTTGGAGCTGGCCAAGGTGCTGAACAGCCCTGGCCTTTGTATCCACAGGTGCTAGGACTCAGATGCCAGAGTTGGAGTGTGGTCCAAAAGGTCTGGCTGGGCTTAGGGGCTACCTCAGCCTGCTAGAGCCCCAGCTGGTGTGCCTGAGGCCCCGGCTTCAATCCTCAGCACCTCCACATGCCCGAGCAGAGTGGAGCAGTGCTCTGACTCTGTCTCTTTCACATTAAGTGAGCAAAAATATCTTCTTATGCTGGGCTAGCTTCGCGGGTGGGACACAGACAACCACAGACTCATGGCTGAGCTAGGAAGCAGTGCCATGCTGGCTTTATTCATCTGCATTTATACTCTCCAGGAAGGAGGTGGTAGGGTATAAAAACAGGGTGTGACTAGGAGAGGGGGAAGAGCGAAAAGAGAGTGCAAACCAGTGGGATTAAACGGTGGAAAACAGGATGTGACTAGGAGAGGAGGTGGAGTGGAAAAAGAGCAGGAACCGGTGGAGATTAAACCAATGGTCTGTAGGCAGGGCGGGTCCCAGGTAAAGCAGTGATTATGTAAATAGACCACAGTGTTAAGTAATGCAAGTGAACCTAACGTCATGATCAAAACAGAAGGTCTTAGAAGCAGAATTAGAAGCATACCAACATTCTTATTTTTCTGTTTTTTTAGTCTGAGTCTTGGGACTGGGGAGGTGTCTCCACAGGCTCCCGTTGGATCCTTGGTCCAAATATACCAGAGTGGTCCTCTATGTCTTTCTCTTTCTCTCCCTCTCCCATTAAATAAATATTTTTAAATAAATATATATCCTTCTAAGACTTTGTGAAAACTCTGGTGGTTTCTCTGGGATGTGGGAGGGTAGGAACACAGAACTCTAGGTGAGGTGTAGTGTGGAACTAGACACTGTCATCTTAGAATCTTGTAGCCCTTTATTAACCACAAATAAAACATTTTTAAATTTAATAAAATAAAGCATTATAAAGGAATTAAAGACCTAACTTGAAAACTGTTAGATGTATTCTCTCACTTGTTTAACAGTTATTTACTTAAAAATAATAATAATAGGGGGCCAGTTAAGCACACACATTACCACGTGCAAGGACTAGTGTCCAAGCCCCCGCTCCCCACCTGCAGGGGGAGAGCTGCACGAGTGGTGAAGCAGGGATGCAGGTGTCTCTCTGTCTCTCTTCCTCTCTGTCTCCCCTCCCCTCTCAATTTCTCTCTGTCATATGCAATTAAAAAAATAGAAAGGGAAAAATGGCCACCAGGGGCTTGCCCTTTAGGTCCGGGAATGTGCATCGTCTGCCTGCCTGTGTTCTTAGGAAGTGAGCCCAGACCCCAGGCAGCTGCAGGCCCCGCACCCATCGGCCTCAGAAGTGTCTAGCCTGAGAGATCCCTGAGGGCTAGTCTCCCTCTGCTGCCCATTGTACCCAAGGCCATGGGAAGCCAACCACAGGATGCTGGCAGGTGTTCCTAAGTCCCCTGGGTGCAGTTCTCACAGACCCTGGGAACTGAGGCAACAGGCCTGGGGTTTTGTCGCACTCTGGGCTGCAGGGACTGACGCTATTGGGAGAGATCGGGCAGGACAGGGCATCCAGGGGTGTCAGCAGTGCCTGTTCTGACACCCAGACCAGGGGGAAGTGCAGGGCTCCCTCGGGAGTGGTCCAGGGGTGTCAGCAGTGCCTGTTCTGACACCCAGACCAGGGGGGGAAGTGCAGGGCTCCCTCGGGAGTGGTCCAGGGGAGGCAGCAAGAGCAGGAACCTCACTAAGGCCTGACTGAGGACGCAGTGTCCAAAACCTCGGCAGGGAGCACCCTGGGGTGGTGTGGATGCTGGGGGAAGTGTGTCTGCTCATCTGGGCTGTGGGGGTGGGTGGGGCTGGCCTGAGGTGCTCACAGCCCTGGAGCACTCAGCCCTGTGCCCTGGATGCCAGGCTGCGAGAGGCTGCAGCCACGCATCCCCCAGCCAAGGACCTGAGGGATGAGGGAGGGAGCCCCAGGATGCCCGGGCAGGTTGTGCCCCCCAGATGCCAGGGAGAGGCCAACAGCAGGGGGACGGCTGGTTTCCCTACTGGTGACACAGCTGTCCCCTCTCTCTCTTTCTCCCTCCACCCCCAGCTCTGGATGGCGGGGGAGTTTGTAGTCTATCCACTGAGCAGTGGTCTGGCCTCTATCTCTTTTTTTTTTTCTTCCAGGGTTATCACTGGGGCTCAGTGCCAGCACTATGAATCCACTGCTCCTGGCTGCCATGTTTTCCATTTTATTGGAAAGGACAAAGAGAAATTGAGAGAGGAGGGGGAGATAGAGAGGGAAAGAGACCTGCAGACTTGCTTCAGCACCTGTGAAGTGTTTTTGCAGGTAGGGAGTGAGGGCTTGAACCCAGATCCTTGCATAGGTCTGTGCTTAGTACTATGTGAGCTTTACCACATGTGCCACTGCCTGGCCCCATCTGTCTATCTATCTGTCTAGCTAGCTAACTATATCTCTTTCTCATTAAAATAAAGCAAATAAAAATATTTTTTAATTTAAAATTGGGCTAGGTAGTGGCTCCACAGTGGGGCACAGGTGTGAGACTGCGAGTTCAGTCTCTGTTTCATTTTTGTTTTGAAAAGGCAATAAAGTCAATCCAGGGTTAACTTTTACAGAGCAAAGCAGGGTTCACTTCTGAGTTAAAGAAAAACACAGTTGGCAGCTACCTCCCCACTCCCCCGCCAGCACACATAGGACTTCCTCGTGCTGTCACCCAAGTGGCCTTGTCAGTGGCCTGAGAATCTGTTCCTTCTGCCCCAGAGTCTGACCACCCAGACAAGGTGTCCTCTCTGCACACACAGAAGAGACCGTCCCCTGTGCAGCTGGTGGCTGTGAGGGACTGTGGGAAGGTGGTTACTGTATAAAAAGCCCCGTCTCCTGTGGACATGAGTCTGGCTGGGTCTGCCAGCAGCATAGACAGCATGGGCTTCCTGTACCCCAGCCGCGGGGGGTGGAGTCCTGGCTCTCTGCCTGAGAACCTGAGAACAGGGCGAACATGCTACCTGCACAAGTGTAGTGTCTGAGCCCCTGGCCCCCTCGTAGGAGCACTGTGCAGACAGGAAGCTTCAGGAATGGAGCTGTGGTGACTCTCCTCTGTCTCGTTCTATATCTCACCCTCTCTCAGGGCAGGGGAGCCCCAGCAGGAGTGACAGACTGCACAGATATGATGCCACAGCAAACTGGCAGCAAAAATTGACTGACTGATTTATTGATTAATTGACTGATTAGAGCACCCTTCTTGGTCACCCATATGCCCCTCCCTATGAGGTGACCTCCAGTCTTGACCCCCTGCCTCCCCCACCATCCTTGTCCCCATCCTGAACTGGCCTTGAGATGTTGGCTGTGAGTCCTCTCTCTCTGCTGCTCTGGGAGCTGGGGAAACTGAAGCAAGGAAGACAGGGTCCCGGGTCCTAGGAGCCAGCTACCGGCACTCTGCAGGGAGCTCCCCGGAAACCAGAGCCGCACCTCCCGCCTCCCTCCCTCCTTGCTTACACCACCCCACTCAACTATTCTGGGCAGTGATGATGATGTTTCTCCAGGGTCTGTGTTCTGGGGGTGTCTCTGCAGCTCGGGGAGCCATCCCTGCCTGTGACCTCGGGTCCCCCCCATTGACATCACCTGCAGGTGTGGATCTCCTGTGTCCTGAAGGGCAAAGGTCGCCTTCTAGGACTGTAGAGGAGACTGCTGGGGTAGGGAGTCCACGCAGGGGCAGGGCTCCTGGCCTGCATGCCTGAGGCTCCAAGGTTCAATCCCTGGCACCAGCCTAGGCTGGAGCCTAGCAGGGCTCGGATCTCCCTCTATTGCTTTCTTATAAAGAGAAGCATATCTTTTAAAACAAACTGAAACAGTAAAAATAGTGAAGAACATGAAAACTGCAAGGGCTGGGAGTTGACTTACCCAGAGAGCCTGGGTTCAAGGCCTATCACCGCACAAGAGCCTCACCAGATGACCGCAGAGGGAGCTCCATGAATGGCAGTGGGAGCTACAGTCTCTCCTCCTTCCTGAAATAAAGAATAAAGGGAAGGGCTGGAGAGACAGCACAGTGGTTCTGCAAAGAAAGTCCCCTGAGGCTCTGAGGTCCCGGGTTCAATCCCTAGCATCACCATCAGCCAGAACTACACAGGGCTTAATAACAAGAAGACTGGGGAGACAGCACACCTATTCTGCAGAGACTCTCCTGCCTGAGGCTCTGAGGTCCCAAATTCAATTCCTAGCACCACCATCAGCCAGAGCTGAGCAGGGCTCTGGCATGTCTCTCTCTGTATCATTCCATCTGCATCTCTCTCTCTCTCTCTTTGCCCCAAGTTGGCTCTGTGCTTCTGGAGCTTTTGCCTGCTTCCCAGGTGCTTGCAAACATGTCCCAAAGCACCAGGGGCAGATCTAGTGGGAACCCCAGTCATGTGGCCTTGGCCCTTAACAGCCTAGCTTTCCTCCTTTAGAAAGAGGCCAGGTGGTCCCAGGGTCGAGGGAGGCCAAGCCCAGGGGACCCTGCTGAGAGGCCCAGTGTCTGCAGAAGTCACAAGTCTGTGGGGCAGGTGCAGGCTACACCCACGAGGGAGTGACCCCCCCAGCACCTACTCCTCAAAGAGCGGCTCCCCGTCTGCCAGGCTCCATGCCGGCACCTCAGCACGCCCTCGCCCCCACGCCCCACCACTACCATACTGAGTCACCACCCACCCAGAGAGGCAGACCCCAACCTCGAGAGGCAGTGCTGGGCCCAGAAACAGCACAGCCTATTGAAATGAAGCACAGGACTTCTTGTATGTGAGGTCCCAGAGCTGGTAGGTTTATTTCCCCAGGTCTGCCTGATGCCAAAACTCTGCAGTGCTCTCCTCCTCCTCCTCTTCATCCT